>NC_044031.1:522211409-522356409 GCF_901765095.1 Microcaecilia unicolor
AAAAGAATAGGTACAGTTTCAGGTATTTGATTACTGATACATTATAGTGGCAGTTTTAGAAGGGAAAGAGACCATTTACGTGGAAGCTGGTGATTATTCGCCCAGAGCTAAAAGATCCTCATCAGAATAGGGATCTTGTTGCTATTACAGACCAATTGCTCAGTCGACTTTTCTTTCTAAAGTTACAGAGGAAGTGGTAGTGACTTATTTGAACCAGTTTCTGGAGATGCAAGGTGTGTTACATCCTAATCAGACAGGTTTTCATCTAAATCATAATATTGAAACAGCTCTGCTAGGCATGCTCTCAGACATTCAACTGACACTGGCCAATAAAATTTTTTTTAAAAAATTCTTTCACTTGACTTGACTGCTGCGTTTGATATGGTAGATCACTCACTGCTTTTTCTTATCTGGCAGAAATAGTCATATTACTTTAGTTCTACAATTGTTCCACTCATATCTCTGAGATCGGTCCTGCCAGATTCTGTGGCAAGATGAACTATCTGCTTCTTTTAAGTTGCCCTGTGGGCAGGTTCTCTCCTTACCTGATTTATTCAATATCTTTTTGGCACCTTTGGCTTTTCTTTTTTTTTGTATCACATTTTATTAAAGGTTTTCAAAATACAACAGAAAAGTATACACAAAAGCAAACAACACATAACAAAAAGAATGAAATAAAAACAAAAACACCATGGCTTCCAAGTGCAATACCTAGAGGCCAAGATCAAGTAGTGCTATGAGATGCCTGACAAAATAAGTCTAGGCGAGCCCAGGTCTTCAAGACAGACTGCACTCTGTGATGCTTATGGGCAAGAAGTGCTTCATATTTTCGGATCACACATACATAACTCCACCATTCGTTATAATTCAGATGCGCATTATTTTTCCAATGTGTAACAATTAAATGCAAAGTGACAGCTAACAGAATACAAAAATTGGGATTTATACCTTATCTGTACAGTGATGATGTACAGATTCTCGTGCCTTTAGATATGCCTGATGATCACTCCATGATGGATGTTGTGAGTAAGCTTAAAGAGATTGAGTCCTGGCTTGTACAAAATAAATTAGTACTTAATTTACAAAAAACATGTTTTCAAATATTTCATTAAATTTCTTCACCATCTCCATTGCTCACTTTGAATTGTGGTGATATGTTTTTACTGCCTAGTGACACGGTTAGAGTCCTGGGTGTGCTGATGGATTCTACTCCTTTTAGGGCTCGTATTTCTGCAGTGGTCAAAGCATGTTGGTTTTTTTTTTTAGCTTGCATCAGATATGCTCTGTGCAGCATCTGTTTAATAAAAATGCTTTGCGCGTTGTAATTCATGCCTTAGTCATGCAACAACTGGATTACTGTAATGTTCTTTTTAGGGGCATAAGTCAGAGAGAGAGAGAGACCAGGTGACTGCAGAATGTCATTGTAAAGCTACTTTTTCATGTTACAAAATATGACCATGTGACTCTCTTAGTGAAAACTGAGCTCTGATACAGGTGGAACAACCTATAAAATACCAACAAAATACTTTCCAAATGTATATAGCAAACCTGCTATACCCAAACAGCACTAGCTCCCAGGTCTCGACACTAAAAAGCCTGTTATACCAGACCTTAGGACACCAATACATATCTTACTGCTAATGATCCCTATACAAAAATTAAACGCTAGAAAACTTCCTCACTCCTTTGTACACAGCGCACAAACTCTCATCAAATAGGGTTTGCAACTAACTCCAGAGTTTCAAAATAAGTTATCTAATCCTGAATTCATTCCAGTTCATGTTCTTTCTGGTAGTTCTCATTTCCCTGTTACTTTCTCTAGGGTATTGCTTCTGAACTCCCTCCTGGAGGTTTACCAAGCCAGTTAGATTTTTAGGACTAATAAAAGAAATATACATAGCATAAATTAGAATAAATTGGAGGCCCATTTTATGAAACTCTGTCAGAGATATTTGTTGTGGTACCCCTGAATACGTAATGGACTAGGAGTACCTCTACTACTACTACTTAGCATTTCTATAGCGCTACTAGGGTTACGCAGCGCTGTACAAGTTAAAACATGGGGAAGGACAGTCCCTGCTCAAGAGAGCTTACAATCTAAAAGTAACAAACTATGTAGTCAGTGTAGTCAGTGTATCATGAATGAATGGGGAAGGTGGTTAGGCACCAAAAGCAAGGGAGAAGAGATGGGTTTTGAGTAAGGACTTAAAGATGGGCAGGGAGGGCGCATGGCGTATGGGCTCGGGGAGTCTGTTCCAGGCATAAGGTGATGCGAGGCAGAAGGGACGAAGTCTGGAGTTAGCGGTGGTGGAAAAGGGTACAGATAGGAGTGATTTGTCCTGAGAGCTGAGGTTACGGGTGGGGACATAGGGGGAGAGGAGGGTAGAGAGGTAGTGGGGGGCTGCAGATTGAGTGCATTTGAAGGTCATTAGGAGAAGCTTGAACTGAATACGGTAGTGAATCGGGAGCCAGTGAAGCGACTTGAGGAGAGGGGTGATATGAGAGTATCGGTTCACGCGGTAGATAAGACGTGCAGCGGAATTTTGGACAGATTGAAGGGGGGATAGGTGGCTAAGCGGGAGACCAGCAAGGAGAAGGTTGCAATAGTCAAGACGAGAGGTAACGAGTGAGTGGATGAGGGTTCGGGTGGTCTGTTCAGAGAGGAATGGGCGGACTTTGCCAATATTATAGAGGAAGAAGCGACAGGTCTTAGCCGTCTGCTGGACATGGGCAGAGAAGGAGAGGGAGGAGTCGAAAATGACTCCGAGATTGCGGGCTGACGAGACGGGGAGGATGAGGGCGCCGTCAACAGAGACAGAGAGTGGGGGAAGAGGAGAGGAGGGTTTGGGTGGGAAGACAAGGAGCTCAGTCTTTGCCATGTTCAGTTTCAGGTGACGGTTGGACATCCAGGCGGCGATATCTGAGAGGCAGGCCGAGACTTTGGCCTGGGTTTCGACTGTGATGTCGGGAGTGGAGAGGTAGAGCTGGGTGTCATCGGCATAGAGATGGTACTGGAAACCATGTGATGAGATCAGTGAGCCCAGGGAAGAGGTGTATATTGAGAAAAGAAGCGGTCCAAGGACAGATCCTTGGGGAACCCCAACAGAGAGCAGGAGAGGGTTCATATCTAGTCTTGCATCACTGCCCTAGAAGATGATAAACTTGATATGACCATGTAGCTGAAGGTGTCTGCAGTTCTGGAGACCCTTAAAGAGGTTATTCTCTCTTCACAGTTCAATCCTGACAACAATCCAGTCTGGGATTTTCTTCTTTCCAGATATGAACACTCCAAGTTAATTATAAGTTCAAAAACAAAACTACTCTAATTCAGGATATGAAATTTAAAAAAAAAGTTATAAGCATCCAATACAGTGTCTCTCAAGGAACAAATTGATCCATTAAGCAAATGCTTGGTCATCATCCCTTTCTTTAAGGCAGGTCCACAATGCAAGCAAGAAATGTTGCTGTTGCCTGGCTCAGTCCTGAAAGGCCAAAAGCCTAAAACTCTCCTCTCAGTATAAATGCCCATGTAAGCTAATGTCCCACTGGGTTCTCTCAAATGTAGCAAGTTCAAACCAATGGTCTATCCAGGGGTTTAGCCAGACCTCACAGTGGGAGGGGGCCAGAGCCTGAGGCTGGGGGCACAATTTGAGTGGCGCTCCGCTGCCCCCCACCGCCTCACCTCCTCGTCCCCCCACCGCCTCGCCTCCTCACCTCCTTGCCGCTTCCCCTCACAAACAAATACCTTTGCTGATGGGGGTCCCCAACCCCCGCCAGCCGAAGCCTTCTTCAGTGCCAGTCTCCAGCGCAGCCGTGTTCGCTGCCTGCCCCCTGCTCTTCATTCTTGCTCCTCCTGTCAGCGTGCACAGGAGGAGCAAGAAGAAAGAAGAGCAGGGGGCAGGCTGCGAACGCGGCTGCACCAGAGACTGGCGCTGAAGAAGGCTTCGGCTGGCAGGCGTTGGGGACCCCCGCCAGCCAAACCAGGGGCCCGGATGAAATTTGCAGGGGCCCATAACAACGCCTCTGTGTCTATCTAGCCCAGTATCCTGCTTGTGACAGTGGCCAATCCAGGACACAAGTACCTGACAGAAACTCAAATAGTAGCAAGATTCCATGCTACCGATCCCAGGGCAATCAGCGGGTTCCCCATGTCTTTCCCTTCTCGGTGTCACACTGTTCTATTCATCAGTCTTATATATCACTTCTACCCTTAAAAAAAATTCCCAAAGTGGTTTACAAAAGAAATAGACTACAGGGTACACTACCTAAAGAACCAGAAAGAATAGAGAGAACTCAGAAATATTCCGGTATCCGTGAAATAGAAAGTCTTTAAACATTTTATAAATATAGAATATGAATCAGCAAATCTAACATCAGGATGAATATTCCAAGTTAAACCCATCTTATAAGAAAATGAATACGCCAGCATTCTCTTTGATCGAACAGGGAAACATAAGCTTACAAATTCTTGACCATCTACCAGGAAGCTTACTATTGGTAAAAGATAAAATAGACAAAAAAATCCTCAGAAACATCCTGAGAAAAAAAAATTTTGAACATGTCAGACGCACAGAAGCCCTGCAGAGTACAGCGAAGATCAGTTGAGAGGAGCGCGTCTGTGTGGGCTGCACACGCCGGGGTCAGAAGACAGCACTTCTGCTGGCGGGGGTTTTGGGTGGAAGGGGCCCAGCCCGGTGGCGGAGGCGGGTGGGACTGTGACAACCTGGTGGGTGGCAGTGGGGGCGGGGCCGGGGGCCCGGGAGCGGCCTTGTCCCGGGCCCGGCCCAGTCTCTCGGCGGCCCTGCAAAGAGGTAAACCTAGAGTTGGATAAACTTACCCTGAATTTTTGGGGTCAGATAGCAACCTTATTACCAAATAAATAAGGAAACACAAATTAAAAAGGTTTATGACTGGGACCTGCATTACATGATCTGGCAGATAGCAAGGATGCACCTGAGCTAAGAAAACATGTAACACAGTGCTTCTGCAGTAAGCACTTGCCCTGTGTGCTAAATGCAGGTCAGATGCTGGGTATGCCACCTGCATTTTCCACACGTTTTCCAAATACTTGCTACACTTTAGCAAAAGGACACCAAAGAATTCTCAACTTGCTATGTTATAGTGAGACTGTTACGCTTTGTACAAATAAGGATATTTTTCATTGTTCATAAAATGATGATATCCCAGAAAATGTAGGCATTTGTGCCTATCTTTTGTGACCTAGAAGAAGAAACTACAAGCTAGATTTTCAACCATAATGAGGATCACGTTAATTTAAGCACAAACATTTAAATTAATACACAAATTTGGCATACTTCAGTATATCAATAGTGTGCTGAGTATATTGATAGTGTGATTGTTGTGACCTAGGATTAGTAATCGGGCAAGGCTTATATATTTTGTCCTTATAGTCCAAGATCTTATAACGACCAAGATCAACAATATTTAGGCTCTTTTAAATTATAGCCAATTTGTAATGTGATTGGTCAACAATCACATGTGTGTAAAAGTGACCGACTCTGCAAATGCGCAGTAAAGACTTCCCTCTCTGTCCCGCCTCTGCGTCAAGACGTGATGACGGAACAGAGAGGGGAAACTGCACTGAGGAGTGCACCACACGGAAGGGGAGAAAGGGAACCGCCGAGGTTGCTATCGCCCCCCCCCCAAGGTCGCTGCCGGCCCCCCTCCACCTGGGCCGGGCCCTCTCTTCTCCATTGAACTTACAGCGCCAAAAACCGCAGCAGGCAGATCAGTTCCTGTCAGCGTTCCTTCCCTGCCTGTGTCCTGCCCTCACCGATGTTATGTCACACAAGGGCGGGACACAGGCAGGGAAGGAAGGCCGATGGGAGGCGATCTGCCTGCTGCGGTTTTGGAGGTGAGGCGCTGTACGTTTAATGGAGAGGAGGGGGGCGGCGGCGACCTCGGGGGGGAGGGGTGGCGGCGATCTTGGGAGGGGAGGGAGGGGAGGGCAGGAGAAATGCTGGACATGGGAGGTCTCAGAAGGAGGGGGGCCTTGGAGCTGGGAGGGATGGACGGAGGGGAGCCTTGGAGCTGGGAGGGAGGGGGCCTTGGAGCTGGCTGGGAGGGAGGGAGGAGGGGGCCTTGGAACTGGGAGGGGAGGGGGAGGGCAGGGGGCCTTGGAACTGGGAGGGGAGGGGGAGGGACAGAGGGCCTTGGAGCTGGCAGGGAAGGAGGAAGGATGCTGGACATGGGAGGTCAGAAAGAGGGGGGCCTTGGAGCTGGGAGGGATGGACAGAGGGGGACCTTGGAGCTGTCTGGGAGGGAGGGACAGAGGGGGCCCTTGGAACTGGGAGGGAATGGGGCCTTGGAACTGGGAGGGAGGGCGGCGGGCCTTGGAACTGGGAGGGGAGGGGGGAGGGACTGGGGCCTCGGAGCTGGAAGGGAGGGACGGAGGGGGGCCTTGCTGCTGGGAGGAGGGGGGGCCTTGGAGCTAGGAGGGAGGGACAGAGGGCCTTGGAGCTGGCAGGGAAGGAGGGAGGGAGGGCATATAGCATAGCTGTATGCATGAATGACTGTTGTCTTCTGGACAGTTCAAATGAATCCAAGACCTAAATATCAAATCTTCAAAATATCAAATCTTCAAATTAGTAAAAGATGATGCCTTTCATTTGCTGTATAGCTTGAAGAGCTTTACTTGTCGTTGGCTATATAGCATGAAAGTCTTCACCATTTTGTCCAGGCTGAGGTCCTCACGGGGACCCGTTTTGCGACAGCTTCTTCTGGAGACCCAGCTAACAGTATCCTAAAAAAAAGTCCAAGGTCAAAAACAATCCGTATACCAAGATATTAAAACATTATTTTTAAAAGAAAACATACAGGTACTCTGCTCTCAGTTACTCTTAGTTTCTTAATGTGCTAATTGAAAATATTTGTACCGAATTGTTTGAAAGAAAATTTTTTTTAAATGCATATGAATGCTGTGCTCAACTGTTCATGCTCACTTCTGACAAACGGCGCACACAAAAATGGCACCGAATATTTAAAGTAAATGCTGTCAACCTAAACCAATCACAATTGTGTAACATGGACCAATAGCACAAAAATGGTGCCAAAAGTTTAAAAGGACACTGTCAGCCTGAACCAATTGCGGTTCATGTGGCATGGATCAATCACAAAAATGCTGACATCACCATTAAATAATTCCAATTCTTCTACTGCTCCATCTGATCCAGTACCCACTCATTTCTTAAAGCAGATTAGTGACACTTTTCTCCTGCATGTTCATTCCATTGTCTCAAAAAGCCTTTGCTTTGGCACTTTCCCCATTTACCTGTAAAAATGCCATTGTCTTCCCTTGCCAAAAAGATAGTCATGTAGACTGCTCTGATCCTCTTAACCAAGGCTAGCTTTACCAATGTGGGGCCCTGTGCGGACCAGCTTGAGGATACTCCCCCTGGAAGTCTGGAATTTCTCCCTATCTCCACCCCCACCCCCATCTTAAAACCTGCTGTTCTCCGTAAAGAGCTCAGGGCAGCAGCAGCAATTCGTATAGGCCATCTGTCACCAACCACAGCCTGCTCTCTGTTGCATCTTGTCCTTGTGGAAGCAGGAAGTTATGTCAAAAAGGGGCAGGACACAGGAGAGAGCAGGCTTTAAGGTTGGTGGCAGGCAGCCTATACAAGTTGCTTTAGGTGCCCTGAGCTCTCTACAGAGAGGTGCGTGTCTTAAGGTGAGGAGGTGGGGGTTCAGAGACAAGGTGATATGCTGGGGTGGGAACCCTAGGAATGTGGGGCTCTGTGCAATTGCCCCGTCACCCCTGCATAAGGCCAGACCTATTCTTAACTTTTGAACAATCTCTCTGCTCCTATTTCTGTCAAAGGTGACAGAAAAGGTGGTAGTTCTGCAGCTACAATCTTTTCTAGACAAATCCAATGTCCCACATCCTTATCAAACAGGCCTTAGTGAATTCTATTGTACTGAACACTCTCTTTTAGCATTTGCAAATTCCATCCATACAACATTAGACAATGGTCATAAAGTGTTTCTACTCTCTCTGGATTTTAGTGCTATGTTTGACCTGGTTCATCACTCTATCCTTCTTCATCTCTTGGAAAGTCTGGGCATATCAGGGTTTGTACTGTCCTGGTTTAATTCATATTTGCAATACAGATCCTTTCAGGTCTGTTGGCTCAAGTCCTTGTCCAAGTTATAAAGGTTGACAAGTTGTGTTCCTCAGGATTTGATCCTTGACTCGATACTCTAGCATTTGTCTCACACCCTTGGATCTGCTCATCCAATTGTGAGCTCCTAGTGGTAGAAAGTGGAACTATACCTCTGTTTCTTTTAATGTCTTTGTCACAGCTGGGGTGGTTCGGGTTGCACACCAGCTAAGTGCTCACAAAAAGAATAGTTGTGGTTAAATTAGCTTTGGATTTTCCCAAGCCCAATTACAGGATGGAGAGAGGAAGTACAATTAGTTCTTAGTTAATAAGAAAATTGTTTATTGAACAGGTAATAAAATTAAATTATAGAGATCTCCAACTTAGTATGGATGGAATTTTAACAAGAGTTGTCAGCAACAATTTGCAACACAGCTGTGTTATAGCTTTTCTCAAGAAATGCAGTGATCTCAAAGCATGAATCACTAACGTTCTCTATTTATCTCTTGTAGATACCCTCCCCACTCTCCAACTGATGTGATTATCAGATAAGTATCAATGTTTTTTTTTCCTTCAACCCTATCTTGTTTACACCAATTACATAAGATGGATTCTTTTCTTAAATTTCTGTGTTCTCTTTTTCAGGGAAAAAAGTCCCAGATCATTCGGATGGTACCTGTTTATCTCCACCCAGGTAACTATTTACTTATGTTAGTTTATTTTATATATGTTTGTTTTCCGTGTTCCCTATCTGTCTTCCTCTTCCCACAAGCTCAGTCTCTGAAAATTAGGTACATATTTGACTTCATCAGCTCGTCAATTGCTTGTGATGGCTAGCTCTCATGTCCCAGGACCCAGTGTCTGTAGTCTTTCTCCATCTGCTGCAATGTTCTTCTTCAGTTGTACCTACCCCCTATCTTTAATAGCTTAAATGGAAAGAAACACTAATTCTCAATCCTTGATGCAATGTTGATGTATAGAACTATCAGTCTCTATAATTTAGTCAGTCAAAGTAAAACACAGTTGAGGGACTCTAGATACCCAGGTAATTGAACAAATTATTCAGAATCCCTCAAGTTCCAAGATAGGGAGACATGAATATAACCTCATCTTTGAAATCTTCATTAGATGTAAATACCCAGAGAACTTCCTTGGTGGTGACATTTGTGCTTGAACCAGATTGCAACTTTGTTCTGAGATGTTAGACATTTGGATGCACTATTTCTGGGACCTAATATAAGGATTTATTTTCCTGATTTGGCTAGAGAGACACAATTGATGCAGAAGGTCTTTATAGCCCTTAGGACTAGAGTATAGATCTTGGGTGCCAATCTTGTTTTAAAATTTCCTTAGATATGCTTGATTTTGTTTGAAAGTAGACAGTTTCAATTTTTTGATCCTAAACAGTTGGAGGATTTCCTTACAGCTAAAGAGGATGTTAATGTTATTGTATAGACCTTTATGTTCATTGTTAAGGTCTGGCAGGAATAGAGTAACTATGGGGACTGTATTTTTAAAAAAGATTTTCTTCATTATTGGTTTCCTTTCTTGGATCTTTATTTTCCTTTACTGTGGATCAACTTGTTCCTTAGTTTTGAACTATATGATTATATTTGCTGTATTTCCGAAGGGGCGTAGCCAGACAACAGATTTTGGGTGGGCCTAGGCAAGAATTGGGTGGGCACCAAGTGTTCTCCCCCCCCCCCCCCCACCCCGCCAAAAAGAAAAAATCTCAGCTGGTGGGAAAACGCTTCTTTCCACCTTGGCAGCAGTATTGCACTGAAAACTGAGCATGTGCAGGTGCCGATGTCATGGAAAGTAGGTTTTTGTTACCATCAGGGGGAAACCTTCAGCTGGCAGAGCTTGGGATTCCCACCAGTTACCACTAAACATGTGCTACTGTTGGGTGGGCCTGAGCCACTGTTTCCTTCTATTCCAGGTGGATGCTGACATGTATAATTTGAAATTTCAGTAACTATAAAGTAAAAGTAAAAACAATATGCTCAAGAAAAATTGTGATGGGTAATTTATTTTTTAAGAAAACATCTAGGTCAGAGTAATCACTGTGAACTTGAGTAAGTGAGCTTAGGATAAGGTCTAAATAATTGATGTGAGGTGGACCAATGGGCCAGTGTAGGAAGGGAGTTGTGGTGCAGTACCAGCGTAAGAATCAATCAGGTTATGCTGATGTGGATTTGTGTTAAATACTCCCTGAGTGGAGGAGTGGCCTAGTGGTTAGGGTGGTGGACTTTGGTCCTGGGGAACTGAGGAACTGAGTTTGATTCCCACTTCAGGCACAGGCAGCTCCTTGTGACTCTGGGCAAGTCACTTAACCCTCCATTGCCCTATGTAAGCTGCATTGAGCCTGCCATGAGTGGGAAAGTGTGGGGTACAAACGTAACAAAAATAAATAATATCACCATGGACATGACTAGATAATATGGAAATATGACTTGATATACTGCCTTTCTATGGTTTTTGCAACTACATTCAAAGCAGTTTACATGCATATACAGGTACGTAGGGCCCCTTTTACTTCCTGTATACTGGGTGGTAAGCTTACTGCTGCTTAGTAAAGGGAGCCCTACTTTTGTACTTGATGTAATGGAGGGTTGGGTGACTTACCCGGGGGTCACGGGGGATGCAGTGGGAATTGAACCCAGTGCCCCAGGATCAAAGTCTACTGCATTAACCACTAAGCTACTCCTCCACTCCATTCAATCCTACTGCACATGGGATAGGTAGGGAGAGAAAAATGGAGTCAAACATATGATCTAACTTTTGCTCTGAAGGTAACCATAGGCCAGAGACCTTGGTGGAAGCATAGCTCTTGGGCTGTCATCCAACTTGAAAGGCAAATACAAAACACTGAGAGTACAAAACCAAGACCCACAGGAATCAGCACCAAATATAATGAAATGGGAGATAGAACAATGCCCAACTTTATAAAACACTTCCAAATGTATACAAACACTGGGGAGCATCAGAGTACGGTACTAGTACTGCCGGACCACAAAATAGGGTTATTTATTTATTTGTTGCATTTGTATCCCACATTTTCCCACCTATTTGCAGGCTCAATGTGGCTTACAATGTTCCTTCATGGCATTCGCCATGCCAGAGTAAAAGATACATTGGGTATTACATAAAGAACATGGATAACATAATAGAATTAAGCAATCAGGTATAGAGAGATAACATTCAGGATATCAGGTAAGTAGTGATGCATTACAGTTTTTGTTATGGATCACTGTGGTATACTTTGTTAAAGAGAGAAGTCTTCAGTGATTTACGAAAATTGACTAGGTTGTAAATTGTTTTCAGGTCATGTGGCAATGCATTCCACAGCTGCGTGCTCATGTAGGAAAAGCTGGACGCATGTATAAGTCTATATTTTAGTCCTTTACAGCTCGGGAAGTGAAGATTCAGGAAAGTGCATGCTGATTTTTTAGCGTTCCTGGGTGGCAAGTCAATAAGGTCTGACATATAGGCCGGGGCATCTCCGTGAATAATCTTATGAACCAGAGTGCAGACCTTGAACCTAATACGTTCTTTAAGTGGAAACCAGTGTAGGTTATGCAGCCTCTTATAGGACAACCCATTCCAAGCCCTCCAACATTTAGGTCACATACACGCAATCTTTTACCCCCAGCAATTTGCATATTATTTAATGTGTACTAAGCTTATTTTACTGATATCAAAAATGGTTTCACATAAATTATTTCACAGTTGGCAAAACAAATCTTCTCCACCTAACTCAAATATCTTAGGGGGCCCTTTTATTAAGTCATGGTAAAAAGTGGTCTGCTCTAGTTTTAGAGTGTGAAAATAGTGTGCTTGACCATTTGTTACTGCAGCTGGGAGTAAATGTTTGTGTATATGTGACCTAAAGGTTGGATGGCTTGGAATGGGATGTCCCATAAGAGGCAACATAACCTAATTTGTGGTCCGGCAGTACTAGTATTGTACTCTGATACACCCTTGCATTTGTATAGATTTGGAAGTGTTTTATAAAGTTGGACATTGGCCCGTGTCCCATTTCATTATATTTGGTGCTGATTCTTTTGGGTCTCGGTTTTGTACCCTCAGTGTGTTGAATTTGCATTGCAGGAATATTACAAAGGATTTCTAGTTTAATGTGTGTGTGTGTTAATGGCACAGGGAACATCTTGTGACAATTATGTGTTCACTGTAGAATGCTTAAACCAAGTATTACCCACTCCTTCAATTTCTGCGAATTTTGAAAGAGCCAAGACTTTATCAGGAAGATGATCAGTTTGTTTTTGATTGGAACAAAATTTTGAAAAAAATGTTGCTGTGACTTAATAAGCCTTATAGTGGAGAAAGCTCAAAAGATTTTTGTCAGCAACATTGAAAAGTGAAATTTATCAAGTCTTGAATAATACCTCCTCTCAAACAGCACCAGAAGGTAGTAATAAAAGAAATCCAAGAACTTAATGATAAGTTGTAAATTTTTAAAGAATTGGTTCATAAAATAAAATTTGATTAGTTTCTTAGAGATGAAAGGGACTATCAACACGGAAAGGTATATAACTGGAAAATTACAATGTCTTTCAACAAGAATAAGAAAAAAGTCATGTTTGGTCTGTGTTCAAGTGACTCATTTGATGATGAAGTGGGGTCTGCTCAAGATGAGAAAATTGAGAGGTTGCCTTCCTATTTTTTAGGAAATTGAGGTAAACAGTGAGGCAGAGGGATCATCAGGTTTTGTGAGATCACAGGAATGTTTTTCCTCAGATGACATGACCTGATACCAGGTCATAATGACATAATGTTTCCTTCTTGTTAGTGACAACTGATATTGAGGCCTTATACACTAATGTTCCACAACAAACAGTGTTTTCAGTTATATGGAATCTTTTGAATAAGAGAGCTGATATTGATAATCTGCCCACAGATTATTTTGTGTGATTTATTAATATGGTTTTACATTAAAAAAAAGTTTAAATCTGATTTCTTTATCAAAATCAAGGGGACTTCAATGGGGGCCATGGTTGCTCCAGATATGGCCAATTTATATTTTAGCTATTTTGAAGAAGTTTTCATTTTCATTCACATTTGAAAAATCTGATAGGTTAGGGTAAACATTGCATAGAATTTTGATTCGACTAGGGAACAAATGTGAGTTAGCATCATTTTTTTCTTAGTTGAACATTTGTGACCCTAATCTGGCATCTTTGTAGGCGTATGATCCTGTGACCATTCATTTCCTGGATTTACATATTTCTGTTGTTGAGGGTAAATTTGTGTTTACTATCTATCAAAAACCGACTGATAGCAACACTCTTTTAGATTTTGAGAGTAATCATACAAGGAAATTAAGAGATAACATTCCTACAAGACAATTTGTGCACCTTAGATGTATTTGCTGTTCTTTGCAAGAGTTTAAGATTCAGGCAGCACTTTTGACACAAAGGTTTCAGAATAGAGGTTATCCCAGGCAGGTGATTAGGAAAGCTTATAAGAAAACATGATGGTCTGAGTGCTCTTATTTATTGTACCCATCATGAAATGTTTGTGTATTACGTTATTCTTCCCGTAATCAGAAGTTTAGACACTCTATCTTGTGCCATTGGCATATTCTGCAACTAGACCCTAGTTTTCAGGAACCCCCTATTTTTGTATTTAGGAGAGAGAGAGAGAGAGAGAGAGAGAAATTTAAGGGATTCCCTTGTATCTTCTGAGCTTGTTAGTTCTATGGCCTTCAAAAGGGCATTTCCCTTGTGGGGAATATGATTTGTGTGATTTAACTACATCAGGTGGTTCCATTGAACTGAATGGTGTGACTGGGAATCACCTCTTGCATCATATGTACAAAATGGTGTCTTTGCCACTTAATGTATGTGGGTAAGGCCATTTGTTCTTTGAGACAACATTTCATTGTTCACTATAGCAGATTATGCTGTGGGGTGGTTATTGCTCCATTGGTTCCCCACTGCATACAATTTCAACATGATTTTGAACAACTGCATTTTTGTGCCTTGGAAGTATTGCAGCTCACTCCCCCTCTCCCACCTTGGGTTTGGCATCTGCCCTTCCTCTCAATCCCCCCCCCCCCCCACCAGTCTACCTTAAATGTCCCCAGCACTGTTTCACATAGGCTGCTTGCTTCCTGCTACAAAGCTTTCCCTATGGCCTATTTTGCTTTCTCTGTCATCACTTCCTGTTTCTGCCTGGGCAGGATGGGTCAGAGGGAAAGTTTCAGAGCAGACCACAAGCAGCATTTGTGTAACAATGCTACTGCTGGAGACCAACAGAATAGCACCTTTAAGATAGACTGGTGCGGGGGCGGGGAGGAATTGATTTTGAATTACGGGTAGGGGGAATGATGTCAGATCACACTGAGGATGTGGGTTGGGCATGGAAGAGAGCAAAAGATGTTTGAAGGAGACAGAAGACCCTGCAATTTGATTAACTGTGATTAATTTTTAAATCATTATTAAATAAATAATGTGTTAATTGCCACATTAACTGTGATTGACATGAAGCCCTAGTGATTATGCTCGAGAAAGTTGTTATATAGTGAACCGTGAAGCCATTTAAAGGACAGGTTGCTGAATCTGTGATCGTGCTTCAAGAGACTCTTACTGTAAGTACCAAGTTTTTGAAGGGAACACGGCTGGCTATTTTCCTAGGTGTAACTAAATAAAAGGTTTTGACTTTTACCTGCAACCTCTTTGTGCTGTATTCTGTGAGGCCCTGCAGCTGGCCACTAATCCATTCTACCACAAGGAGTTATGAGTCATGTCCTGAGAGCTTTTGTTAACTGCAAGGGAGTGAGAAGAGGCTATATGAATGCTGGTATGTTAAGTGTTATGGGGGCTAGTACATCATAGCCACAAAGGCTTCCATTACTGGTTCTTGCACATAGTGGGAGTCATCTGTGGAGAGAAAAAGAACAGGTTAGTGACTATAAGGTGTGAGTAGGCGTAGTGAGCTCACCTAGCAACCATCGTCTGATGATCTTGCCACTCTCAAAGTAATATATGTGCTAGATTGTGACAGAATGTGGCAAGGAACTTGAACTCTGAAGTAGTGAATGCAAAACATGATCATATCATGGAAGTTACCTGGACATATTACTTTGCTGAAAAAAATCTAATGCTCTGTTGAGGAAATCTAAGATAAATGTACTATATTTCATAGAAAAAGGAAGTAATATAGAACCTGAATGTTTGAAATTGATAAATAGTTTTTTTTAACTTGAAAAACTCGAGTCTGATGACGAATTATGTACATTGACAGCATATAAGGCTGGATTTCTTGCACTATCTGAGTGTCCCACATTCAAAAACTAAATATTTTTCATAAATATTAACCTAGTAACATAGTAAGTGACAGCAGATAAAGACCTAAATGGTCCATCCAGTCTGCCCAACAGTCACATTCATTATCATTTCAAGGTTTAAATCAATAATGAACATGATATTATATACTTGATGATGGTCTTTTTTTGGTGTTTCTGGAACATAGATCATAGAAGTCTGCTCGGCTCTGTCCTTATGTTCAAACTACTGGAGTTGCCGTCAAAGTCCACTCCAGCCTCTCCAAATCCGTCTTGTCATTTGTGGGACAAAGACCACGAAAGTCTGCCTGGCACTGTCCTCACATTTCAAACCATTGGAATTTCCATCAAAGCTCTCTCCAGCCCATCCTAAACCAGATCACCATATATGGGACTCAGACCATATAAGGCAGCCCAGCACCAGCCTTAGTTGACACAGCCAGAATCCCTATCTAAGCACCACTTGACATGAAAACACTTATGCAACCCTTTAAGTTTTGTTTTTTATACCATTCATTTTCTAATTAGAGATCCTCTGTGTTCATCCCACATCTTTTTGAATTCTGCCACAGTTTTTTTTCCCACCACCTCCCTTGGGAGGTCATTCCAGGCATTCACCACCCTCTCTGTGAAAAAGAATTTTCTGACATTAATCCTAAGTCTACCACCCCACAACTTCAATTCATGTCCTCTAGTTTTACTACTTTACTTTCTCTGGAAAATATTTGTTCCTATATTAGTATGCCTGTATCATATCTCCCCTGTCCCTCCTCTCCGCTAGGGTATACAAATTCAGGTCTTCCAGTCTCTTCTCATATGTCCTTTGGTGCAAGCCCCATATTATTCTTGTTGCCTTCCTCTAGACCGCTTCAAATCTTCTTACATCTTTATCAAGATATGGCCTCCAAAACTGAACACAATACTCCAGGTGGGACCTCATCAATGACTTGCACAGGGGCACAAACACCTCCTTTCTACTGCTAGTTACACCTCTCTATACAGTCTAGCATCCTTCTGGCTATGGCCACCGCCTTGTCACACTGTTTCATCACCTTCAGATCCTCAGATACTATCACCCTAAGATTCTTCTCCCTGTCTGTGCATATCAGCTTCTCACCGCCTAGCACATACAGTATGTCTCTCTTGGATTTCTACTCCCTAAGTGCATCATTTTGCACTTCATTGAATTTTAATTACCAAACATTAGACCATTCTTCTAACTTTTTCAGATCCTTTTTCATTTTTTCCGCTCCCTCCAGAGTGTCCACTCTGTTACAAATCTTGGTATCGTCCACAAAAAGGCATACCTTACCTTCTAAACCTTCAGCAATGTCACTCACAAATATATTGAACAGAATCAACCCTAGCAGCAATCCTTAAGGCACTCTACTACTCACCTGTCCTTCTTCCAAGTAAATTCCATAAACTACTACCCTCTGGTGTCTGTCTGTCAACCAGTTCCTAATTCAGTTCACCACTTTGGGTCCTAACTTAAAGTTCAAGCTTGTCAAGTTTATTTAAGAGCCTCCTATGAGGAACTGTGTCAAAGGCTTTGCTGAAGTCTAAGTAGATTACAAGTCCTCAATCCAGTTCTCTGGTCATCCAGTCAAAGAATTCAATCAGATTTGTTTGGCATGATTTACCTTTGGTAAGACCATGTTGTCTTGGATCGTGTAACCTATTTGATTCCAGAAAATTCATAACATTGACATTCACACTTCAGGCAGCCCTTAACACATACTTAAAATTTTTTAAATAAGTCAAACAACAATTTCTTTTTTGGAATAAAATTTGGCTGCAGCTTTATTTCCAAATATTAATAAATTCATTTACTTAACATCAACTTAGTAACATATAATTTTCCACCAGGTTAACTTCAGAATGCGGTTAATAATGTTAAGCCCTTCGGTAACGAACTGGCTCACTTTCTCCCCACTTCACAGTGTGATTAATAATAATGTTAAGCCCTTCGGTAACGAACTGGCTCACTTTCTCCCCACTTCACAATGGGATTAATAATACTTAGTAACATATAATTTTCCACCAGGTTAACTTCAGAATGCGGTTAATAATGTTAAGCCCTTCGGTAACGAACTGGCTCACTTTCTCCCCACTTCACAGTGTGATTAATAATAATGTTAAGCCATTCGGTAACGAACTGGCTCACTTTCTTCCCCCCTTACCCCCCTCCCCCCAGGTGACTTACGGTACCGTCAAGCCACCTCTTACTCATGGCGGTTCCGCCCACGAGTTCATTTCCATTTCATATATTTCATACAATTCCTTTAACCGCTTCTGGTGCCTCTTAAACCCCTCATCCAGGCACCCCTTTCCATTTAAAAGCTGCTACCCTTTACCCCCAAATCCTCCACTTTCCTTAACCATCTCAAAATTTTGTCCCCACCCACACCCCCCCCCCACCAAGGGCGGGCTGGGATGGGTCTTTCACTCCCTCCTATTCACCCTAACCCTCTCCTACCTAACTAAAAACTAATTCTGAGCGCCCAAATCTTCCCTATCCTAGCACTTCCCTTCCAGCCAATCCTATCCCTTAATTCCTACCCAATCCCCTTTCTCCCTTTCCTGTTGCTAACCTACACACTAACTACTTCCAAACTAACTCCCTCCTGCAACTCCCCCCCCCCCCCTTTCCTTTCTTCTTCTGGCTGCCTGGCTTCAGTCAATGTTAACACCCTCACAGCTTAACTGTGAGGGCTTCCCTATCCTTTCCTTCAGCATCACTTACATTACTTTTCCAATAACCAAAGTGAGGCTTAAGGCCTGTAGTTTCCAGCTTCTTCTCTGTCACCATTTTTGTGAAGAGGGACCACATCCACTCTGCTCTAATCCCAAGGAACCTCCCCCATTTCCAAGGATTTATTAAACAAATCTTTAAGAGGACCCGCCAGAACCTCTCTGAGCTCCCTCATTATCCTTGGATGGATCACGTCCAATTCCATGGCTTTGTCCACCTTCAGTTTTTCAAGTTGTTCATAAACACTTTCTTCCATACACAGTGCTATATCCACTCCATTCTCATATGTACCTTTGCCAGTCAATCATGGTCCTTCTCCAGTATTTTCTTTTGTGAACACAGAACAGAAGTATTTGCTTAGCACATGTCAGGCCTATGTCATGAAAAGTGAGCCCCTGGACCAAACAACGTTTGGCAGCCAGATAGTTCTGATCTTACCTGGAGAATCAGGCCAGAGACCTCCAAAGAAGGACCGGATAGGGCAGGCAGAGGCAAAGTCCAGGTTTAACCAGAGGTTCAAAGGCAGGCAGCAGGAAATAGCAAAGTCCAGGTTCAATCAGAGGTGCAAAGGCAGGCGGCAGGCAAAAGCAGAGTCCAGGTTCAATCAGAGATTCAAAGGCAGGCGGCAGGCAAAAGCAAAGTCCAGGTTCAATCAGAGGTGCAAAGGCAGGCGGCAGGCAAATGCAAAGTCCAGGTTCAATCAGAGGTTCAAAAGGCAGGCGGCAGGCAAAAGCAAAGTCCAGGTTCAATCAGAGGTTCAAAGGCAGGCGGCAGGCAAAAGCAAAGTCCAGGTTCAATCAGAGGTTCAAAGGCAGGCGGCAGGCAAAAGCAAAGTCCAGGTTCAATCAGAGGTTCAAAGGCAGGCGGCAGGCAAAAGCAAAGTCCAGGTTCAATCAGAGGTTCAAAGGCAGGCGGCAGGCAAAAGCAAAGTCCAGGTTCAATCAGAGGTTCAAAGGCAGGCGGCAGGCGAAAGCAAAGTCCAGGTTCAATCAGGGAATCAAGGCAAACGGAAGGCACTCCAAAACACAACACTCAGGGATCCACAAGTCGAAGCCGAAGCAATGAACACTGTCAGTGACTGCCTTTAAATAGCCCCCTCCATCTGGAGAACACTCAACAGCTGACGAAAAGGAGGGGCCCACAACCAGCCCCAGGGCTCCGGATAGGCTGGTCTCAGAGAGAGGGCGGAGACTAGCCGCGACCAGCCAATCCGGACCCTGAATGGGCGTTTCCTCTGTTCCCAGGTCCTGCACCCGGAAGAGCCTTGCAAGTAAGAGAGCGCCGGCCATTTTGGCAGCGCCGGCGCTCTCCGGCCGCCACCGCGCTGAAGCGGCGAACCGGCATAGCCCAGGAGGCGGGTACAACTCTTCGCCCACGCCGCCCATAGCCAGCGATACTCCGCTCTCCCCTGCTCGCGGAGAGGGACCTCCCAGCGGGCAAGGCGGCGCAGGTACGGGGCGCGACAGTACCCCCCCCGTAAGCCCCCCCTCTCCGTCTAGGTCCAGGCTTAGTAGGATAACGAGAGTGGAACTCGTGTAACAAATCAGGGGCAAGGATATTAGCCACCGGCTCCCAGGAGTTATCCTCAGGACCAAAGTTCTTCCACGAGATCAAGTAAAACAATCGACCCCGCTGGAGTTTGGAGTCAAGTATCTCTTTTACCTCGAACTCTGGATCAGGGTCAGAATCAGGAACCAGTATCTTCTTAGGAGCAGGATGCCAGGGGGAAGTCCTAAAAGGTTTAAGCAGAGACACATGAAAAGCATTGTGAATGCGTAGATTACCAGGTAGGTGAAGGCGGTAGGCCACCGTCCCCACTCGAGATGACACAGAAAATGGCCCGATGAAGCGAGGAGCAAACTTCAGGGAGGGAAGACGAAGTTTGAGGTACTTGGTGCTGAGCCATACTTTTTGTCCCGGCTGGAATACGGGAGCGACCCGGCGACGCTGATCAGCACATTGCTTGTACCGAGCAGCCGCCCTCCCCAACTGCTGACGGACTGTCCTCCAAGTTGCATGAATAGTGGTGAGAGTCGACTGGAGCAGTGGGGGAGCTGTAGTCAAAGGAATCGGAGGTGGAACACGTGGATGACGACCAAAAATAGTGAAGAAGGGTGATGTCCGTGAAGCCGAATGAAAACTATTGTTGTATGCAAATTCAGCCCAAGCCAGGAGATCAGTCCAATCATCTTGCCGAGCATTCGTGAAGGCCCGCAGAAAAGCTTTAAGGGTCTGGTTCGTCCGTTCTGCCATGCCGTTGGTCTGAGGATGATAAGCTGAGGAGAAATGTGTGGTCACCCCAAAAGCAGAGCATAACGATCTCCAAAATGTAGAGGTGAATTGGGACCCTCTATCACTGATGATACGATGCGGCAGGCCATGCAGTCGAAAAATGTGCTGGATAAATTGGGAGGCCAGAGTCTTCGCGGATGGCAGGGACCGCATGGGAACGAAGTGAGCCATGCGAGAAAAACGATCCACCACCACCCAGATGATAGTGTTGCCCTTGGAACAGGGAAGATCAGTTATGAAGTCCATCGAGACCTCCTGCCAAGGTAGCTGGGGTACAGGTAATGGTTGAAGCAGCCCCCACGGCTTGCCTGGCAAGGACTTGGTACGGGCACAGGTAGGACAGGTAGAGACAAACTGCCGAATCTCCTGGGCCATGCGGGGCCACCAAAAATAACGGGCAATAAGGTGATAGGTTTTACGGAACCCAAAATGTCCTGAAAATGCAGCAGAGTGACCCCACTGAAGAACCTTGCGACGAGATCGAGCAGGAACAGGAGTCTTGAGACAGGCGGATGCCCCCACCATAGGAGACAGGCAAGCAGGATTGAGCATAGGATAGGACTCCTCAGGCTCCTCAGGTGCGTCAAAAGCTCGGGAGAGGGCATCTGCCTGGATATTCTTTTCTGCAGGACGAAATACCAAATGAAAAGAAAAACGAGCAAAAAATAGTGACCAACGGGCCTGCCGGGGATTCAAGCGTTTGGCATCCTGCAAGTAAAGCAGGTTTTTGTGATCCGTGATGACAGTAATAGGATGTGCAGCCCCCTCCAGTAGGTACCGCCACTCCTGAAAGGCGAGCTTTAGAGCCAGCAGCTCTCTGTCCCCTATGGTGTAATTACGTTCAGCAGGCGAAAACTTCTTAGAAAAAAAAAAACAAGGATGTTTCTTACCAGAAGGCGCGGTCTGGGACAGCACCGCCCCTACTCCCAGGGCGGAGGCATCGACCTCCACGATGAAAGGCTTCGTGACATCCGGACTCCGGAGCACCGATGCAGACAAGAAAGCTGTCTTTAAGGCAGAAAAAGCCTCCAGGGCAGCAGGAGACCAATGCCGAACATCCGCCCCCTTCCGAGTAAGGGCTGTCAAAGGAGCTGTGAGGAGCGAATAATGGGGAATGAATTGTCTGTAGTAATTAGCGAAGCCAAGAAAACGTTGCAAGGCCCGGAGACCCTGGGGAAGCGGCCAGTCCCGGATAGCCTGCAGTTTAGCAGGATCCATTTGTAATCCAACAGCAGAGATAATATGTCCCAAAAAAGGAATGGTGGAGTGATGAAATGCACACTTCTCCAACTTGGCAAACAGTCGATGATCCCGGAGTCATTGAAGCACCGTGCGGACATGCCCGGGATGATCCTGAGGGGAAGCAGAGAAGATCAGAATATCGTCTAGGTACACAATGACTGAAGAATACAGAAGATCCCGGAAAATGAAGTTGATGAAGTCTTGAAATACAGCTGGAGCATTACACAGTCCAAAGGGCATGACCCGATATTCAAAATGGCCTTCGTGAGTATTAAACGCAGTTTTCCACTCGTCCCCCTGACGGATACGAATCAAGTTATAGGCCCCTCGCAGATCCAACTTAGTAAAGATGACAGCCCCCTGTAGTCGGTCAAAAAGCTCTGGGATAAGCGGAAGGGGATACCGGTTCTTGACTGTGATGTTGTTAAGTCCACGATAGTCAATGCAGGGCCGTAAGGACCCATCCTTTTTTGAGACAAAAAAGAACCCCGCCCCAGCAGGAGAAGAGGATGGACGGATAAATCCTTTACGAAGGTTGTCCCGAATGTAGGCCCGCATGGCAGCAGATTCCTCCCGGGACAAAGTATATAATCGCCCTCGAGGAGGCATCGAGCCGGGCAACAAATCAATGGGACAATCGAACGGGCGATGGGGCGGGAGGGAATCTGCCTCCCGGGCATCAAAAACATCAGAAAACTCCTCGTACTCCCTCGGAAGATGAGCATCACAGGGGTGGAGGGCTCCAAGTAGCGCTGGCACATTAATAGGAAGAGGGTGCACTGGTGTCAGACAAGTTTCAAAACAATGACCACTCCATTGGCTGATCTCTCCCGAAGGCCAGTCTATGTAAGGCGCATGCAGCCGCAGCCAGGGTATACCTAGAATTACTGGATGGATGGCCTGAGGTAAAATAAGAAATTGTATCTCCTCATGATGAAGAAGGCCCACCTGCATCTGGAGCGGGAGAGTGAGATGAGTAATAGGCTGAGGTAAGGTAGAGCCGTGAATGGAAGTGACTTGAAGAGCTGGTCTACAGGAAATAACCGGCCTTCCAAGGCCCTGAAGTAGCCGAGCATCAATAAAGTTGCCTCCTGCTCCTGAATCTAGCAGGGCTAGGGTGTTTATCCTGAATTCTCGCCAACGTAAGATAATAGGTACAGTCATTAAGTTATCCGGAAGGGTTCCTGAACGACCCAAAACCACCCCCTTCACCAGGCTAGGGTCTAAGCATTTCCCGGCTTGTTGGGACACCCTTTCACAAAATGGCCAGGTTTCCCGCAATACATACATAGTTTATTCTCCCTCCGGTGGGTTCGTTCCATAGGTGTCAATCGGTGCCTGCCAATCACCATAGGCACCTCCGGTGCCTCCACCGTCGGAACCATCGCCTCCTGGGGAGAGACAGTTCGAGGTCTTTGAGGGGAAAACCTGCGAGGCGGACGAGAGGCAGCTTGTTCTCGTGCCCGTTCCTGGAAACGGACATCAATTCGGGTACTTAGAGAGATTAGAGCGTCCAAGGTACTAGGGATCTCCCGGCCGGCTAGCTCGTCCTTAATGCGCCCACTCAAGCCTTGCCAAAAAATGGCCGTAAGAGCCTCTTGATTCCATTTGAGTTCCGCCGCCAGAGTACGGAATCGAATAGCATAGGCTCCAACCGTATTGCTTCCTTGCTGAATCCGTAGAAGTTCCCCTGCAGCAGAGGAGGGACGCCCTGGAACATCGAAGACCATGCGGAACCGACGCAGGAATTCCCCCAGTTCCGAAAGGAGAGGATCCTGTTGCTCCCAGAGAGGTGAAGCCCATGCCAGAGCCGCACCGGAGAGTAATGAAATAATGTAGGTAATCTTTTGTTTGTCCGTAGGAAAAGAAGCAGGTTGCATGTCAAAGAGCATTTGACATTGGTTCAAGAATCCGCGACATGCGGAGGGCGTGCCATCAAACCGGGGAGGTTCTGGCAAACGAAATGCAGGTTGAGGTGGAGGGGTCCTACTTGCCCCGGGAGCCGGTGCTCGCTGTGCTGACATCTGGGAACACACATCCTGCAATACTCCAGACAATCTGTTGAGCTGAGCCTGCTGCTGTTGGAGAGCTTGGGCCAGGTCGGTAAGGTCAGGCTTATCTGGCGAGCTCATGGCTTCGGCTTTCTGTCAGGCCTATGTCATGAAAAGTGAGCCCCTGGACCAAACAACGTTTGGCAGCCAGATAGTTCTGATCTTACCTGGAGAATCAGGCCAGAGACCTCCAAAGAAGGACCGGATAGGGCAGGCAGAGGCAAAGTCCAGGTTTAACCAGAGGTTCAAAGGCAGGCAGCAGGAAATAGCAAAGTCCAGGTTCAATCAGAGGTGCAAAGGCAGGCGGCAGGCAAAAGCAGAGTCCAGGTTCAATCAGAGATTCAAAGGCAGGCGGCAGGCAAAAGCAAAGTCCAGGTTCAATCAGAGGTGCAAAGGCAGGCGGCAGGCAAATGCAAAGTCCAGGTTCAATCAGAGGTTCAAAAGGCAGGCGGCAGGCAAAAGCAAAGTCCAGGTTCAATCAGAGGTTCAAAGGCAGGCGGCAGGCAAAAGCAAAGTCCAGGTTCAATCAGAGGTTCAAAGGCAGGCGGCAGGCAAAAGCAAAGTCCAGGTTCAATCAGAGGTTCAAAGGCAGGCGGCAGGCAAAAGCAAAGTCCAGGTTCAATCAGAGGTTCAAAGGCAGGTGGCAGGCAAAAGCAAAGTCCAGGATCAATCAGAGGTTCAAAGGCAGGCGGCAGGCAAAAGCAAAGTCCAGGTTCAATCAGAGGTTCAAAGGCAGGCGGCAGGCAAAAGCAAAGTCCAGGTTCAATCAGAGGTTCAAAGGCAGGCGGCAGGCAAAAGCAAAGTCCAGGTTCAATCAGAGGTTCAAAGGCAGGCGGCAGGCAAAAGCAAAGTCCAGGTTCAATCAGAGGTTCAAAGGCAGGCGGCAGGCGAAAGCAAAGTCCAGGTTCAATCAGGGAATCAAGGCAAACGGAAGGCACTCCAAAACACAACACTCAGGGATCCACAAGTCGAAGCCGAAGCAATGAACACTGTCAGTGACTGCCTTTAAATAGCCCCCTCCATCTGGAGAACACTCAACAGCTGACGAAAAGGAGGGGCCCACAACCAGCCCCAGGGCTCCGGATAGGCTGGTCTCAGAGAGAGGGCGGAGACTAGCCGCGACCAGCCAATCCGGACCCTGAATGGGCGTTTCCTCTGTTCCCAGGTCCTGCACCCGGAAGAGCCTTGCAAGTAAGAGAGCGCCGGCCATTTTGGCAGCGCCGGCGCTCTCCGGCCGCCACCGCGCTGAAGCGGCGAACCGGCATAGCCCAGGAGGCGGGTACAACTCTTCGCCCACGCCGCCCATAGCCAGCGATACTCCGCTCTCCCCTGCTCGCGGAGAGGGACCTCCCAGCGGGCAAGGCGGCGCAGGTACGGGGCGCGACAGCACATTTGCTTTTTCCTTATCATTCTCCATAAAGAGGTTCACAGCATCTTTAAATTTCACAATTCCATTTTTAGTCTTCCTTTTTCACTAATATACCTGAAAAAATTTTGTTGTCCCTCCTTATATTTCTAGCCATTTGTTCTTCCATTTACACTTTTGCCAGATGTATCTCACTCTTGACTTCTTTCAGTTTCATCCGGTATTCCTCTTTGTGTTTCCTCTTCTTGAGTTTTTCTGCATTTAATGAGCACCAACTCTTTAGCCTTTATTTTCTCAGCCACTTACTTGGGGAACCATGTCAGTTTCCTTTTTCTCTTGCTTTTATTTACTTTCCTTATATATACTTTCCTTATATAAAGGTTAGTAGCCATATTTATAGCTCCTTTCAGCCTGGTCCACTGCCTTTCCACTTCTTGTATGTCCTCCCAGGACATGGCTGACCCAAAAGGACTTACAGTCCCACCCACTCTCATATATATTCAACCCAAATGTCATTAACATTACTCCTCAGTCATACACAGGCAATCTTACAGACTGTTAACCTTATCATAAGAACATAAGAGTAGCCATACTGTATAAGACCAATGGTCCATCTAGCCCAGTATCCTGTTTTCCAAGAGTGGCCAAGCCAGGTCACAAGTACCTGGAAGAAACCCAAATCGTGGTAACACTCCATTCCAACCAATCAAGATGACTTGCTGCATTTCCAACTTAATATTTGGCATTCTAGCTCAAAATTCCCAACAAATATCTGTTTCACTTCATGCTGTGTCAGGAGATTCATAAGCACTTTGCAGAAATAATTTGCATTTCTTGTGACATTTAGACATGTAAATTTAGAGCCCGATATTCAAAGTGATTTAGCTGGCCACTGACCAGTTAAATCACTTCGTTGGGGCTAGCTCTAATATTCAGCGGTACTTAACTGGCTATGTGCCACTGAATATTGCAATTAGCGATGAACAAGAAGCTGGCTATATTGGGGTCATTCCAGAGGTGGAGTCAGCACTTCGCTGCTTAAGTGCTGATATTCATCCCTTAAGCAGCCAGGTTTACAGCATAAATATCATATTTTTTATACGGTAATCCATGCCACTTCATTGATGAATATTAACTTAAGTGGCTATGTCTTAACCGGTTTGAAAATAACTGAAAATTCAAAGCCAAAGCCCGCACAGGTCCTGGTTTTGATTATCTGGGAATAATGCCTTCGGCAGTGAGCAAAACGCTCACCGCCTGACAGCTGAATATTGACCACTTAGTTATTGATTAGACATTACTTTTTAGCATTTGTATTTCCTGGAAATGTCCAGCTTCTTTGTAGCTGTAATCCACATTGAACCAAGAGATATATGGTAGAATGTTCATTGTTAATGTTATTGTTTAAAAAAAGATATAAAATAATCTGTAATCTGTAATTGTTATGGTTTGCTTTTGCTAAAGATCTCAATGCAACATATTTTACTGATTTGTATCAAAATACATCCATGTTTTTAACAGTGTTTAGTACTCAATAAGCAGCAGGCCTTCAGACTTAAAGTAGCTCTAAAATCTAATTCACAGAAAATATTTGAACTGCAAGCAAGAGTTTCATAACTATGTTGAGGCAAAACAAGTTATAGCAGCTCGGTTTTATTTTATGAAATAAACCTGATTTGAATTAAAGCAACCTTTGGAGGTAGACTAATGTATGTTATAATACACTGGTAAATGTAAAGCGTGGGAAAGGTTTAGACATTCCTTCTAGCATATTGAATCAATTAATAGCATGTACAAGGAAACCTTGATTATTTAAAGTAGTGGAGAAAAATGACTTGATCTTTTACAAGTAGTACAGACTATGATTAGTATTCCTGATAGACTGTGTTCTAGGGAGTCCATCATATGCTTTGATCTATTGGCATCCACAGCTGGAAACTCTGCACTAGGCCCTGGAAGCAGCACAAACTGACAACAGTTGCCTTCATAGAGAAAGTGAATTTGAAATTGCAAATGTTAATCAGTAGCTCAAAAAAGTACAGTAAGTTGAATGTTGCATTAAAAAAAAAACTATTTGATTTGATTTTCCATGGCTCCAGATTCATAAATTCTTAGAAGTACACATTCTAACTTACTCCTAAATTGTATATCTATAGTTCAGTAAATAATAATTTATTATTTCACATTTACCTATAATATAGGCATGATTTAAATTTTTATGTCTCACTGTTATATTACAAACTATCATGTCAATGTCAGCCTGTGGAAGTCCACATGTTTTCAAAAATCAGATATGGCGGGGCGGGGGGGGGGGGGGTATTTTATACCCAAATATTTAGTGCAGAGACATACTCTGATAATGACACTGCATATCTGGGTATCATTTATTTACTAATCTAGTCAAATTTAGAATTCTATTCTAGTTCAAATTCACATTCTTTCAGGGTACTTTTTGTTTTGTAAAACTTTGAAAACTTATCTTTTTTATAAGTATTTAAATATATTATCTGATTATTACTTCTTTGAATTTTTGTATTATTTTTAACCTTAATGTAACCCACTTAGGGGATCTTTTACTAAAGATTATCGTATGTTATCTGCTAAAGGACCCATTTTATTCCTATGGGCCTTGCTGCAGATAATATACTCTAAGCTTTAGTAAAAGACCCCTTTAGACTCCTAGTTGATAAAAGTGGGATATAAATGCCAAGAATAGAATCTGTGTATAATGCAAGCACTGTCGTTTATCCAGGCAGGTACCAGTGACATTTGGATCAACTTTTTTTCTTTCCTAACAGATAGTTACCTGGTTAGCAGGTCACCACTAACTGGGTAACTCCTAGCTCTACCCAGACTCTGCTTCTACACCATTCTCAAGAACAAAAAAATCCCCAAAGGAGAGACAAAAAATATAATCAAAAATAGTCAATCCCAAAGTATGAAAGATATATCAGATGTTTAGAGAATTGCACAATCTTGTAACTTTATTTAAAAAGGAAACAAGGAGAATTCAAGCTTAATTTCAGTGAGTAACAGACAAGTCCTCTGGGAAGGCAAAGAGCAGAGGCGAAATAGGTACTGAATACAAACAAGATACCAGACATGGCAAATAGACAGAGCACACTCAAGACAAGGTGAAACCAGAGCCTGGCTAAAGCGAAAACCAGGAACGGAACTTAACAAAAGCAGGAACCAGGAAAAAATGAATGACACTTATACGGGCCGCAAGGCTGAACTGGAACCCACCCGTAACAGAGTCCAAGCATACTGGCCACAAGGCAGAACTGGAACCCAGTCATACCAGAGGGAAGGGAAAAGAAACAGAACGGAATCTCTTGAGCAAGTACTACTCAAGCAGCGTACACACACTACAATAAACAGAGCCACAAACAAGGGGTCAAAAGACCCTACACACAGGCACAAAGAAACTGAAGGGGAAAGGACGACCCCACTTAGACTCACATGGGAGCACTCACAAGTAAAAAATAAGAAAACCCAGTATGTTTTTTTCTAGCAAAAAAGGTGCCAGTACTCAAATGCTAGGCCACCCTTCAGGGGTGGGGTGGTCACTGACAGACCCATCCCACAATGGCCAGGCCCCCTGCAACCAGTCATAGAATCATTGAAAAGACAGAATTGATGTGTAGAGCCTGAGCTCTTTCATTAAAACTTGGGGTCCATAGGTCAATTTCAGCAGATAATGGAAAAGGTGCCGATATTCAGTACCCCCAAGTACCCCCTCAAAAAAAGCCCTGAGAACCACACAGGGAGGCAGCACAGGGCTGTGCTTAGAACCACACAAATAGTCCTAACCAAGTCAAACAGAAATCACACAGAGAGGTAGCTCAGGGCTGAGCTAGTAGTCACAGCTAAACGGAAGAGCTGTCCACTCGTGCCACACAGAGAGACAGCTCAAGGCTGAGCTAGTAGTCACAGCTAAACAGAAGAACCACCCACTCAAACACAAACAGAACCCTCACAGGGAAAATCAAGACAAGGCCACACAAAGGAACACTCATGGCTGTGCCACACAGCACTCAAATATAAGGGGAAGACACTCATAGGAATACTCTAGGCTGTACCGTACAGCACTCGGGGAAAAGGGAAGGCCCTCATGAAGGAACACTCTAAGCTGTACCATAGAGCACTCAGGGAAGAGGGAAGCCACTCAATGGAATACTCAAGGGTGTGTCACCAGGCACTCATGGAAAAAGGGAAACCACTTATAGGAATACACAAGGCTGGCCACACAGCACTCAAGGGTAAAGGGAAGCCAGTCATAAGAATACACAAGGCTGTGCCACATAGCACTAAAGGATAAAGGGAAGCCACTTATTGGACTACACAAGGCTGTGCAACTGAGTCAAATAACAAACAAACACTAGAGACAAAGGGAAAAACAAGCAAACAGGGAAAGCTGCCTTTACATACACAAATCAGATAAGGAGCAATGTTCACAAGAATGAGGAGATAAACACAGCAGACAACGAGTTAAAGCAGGTTAAAGGGAAGGGCTGCTTCTAATACACAAGTCAGAAAGAAGCAGAGCTTATACAGCAAAGGTTTAAAGCAGAACTCAGCCAGCACACAGCTGGGTAGGGAAAGGAAAAGCAGGCAGAGACAGAGCAGACATAGCACACGCAGCTGCACGGAAGCAAAGTAATCAAGGAAAGCAGCTCGGCTGGCAACAACCAGCTCTCTGAACAGTGAAAGGTAACAAGGGAAACCACACAAGGAAACAGAACAGGCTGATGCTGGAGAGCCTAGATAACAAGGAAGTAATCCATTTAGGTTCAAACCAGAACCACACACACACAGGAAAACAGAACAGGGATTTGCTTGGAAGCAAAGCTAGCAGGCAAGTAATCCATACAGATTCAAACCAAAACCACACACATAGGGCTCAGGGTTGTGTCCAGAGGCACAGCTTAACAAGAAGACCAGTTCCCTCAGAATCAAACAACAGTACAAGAAAAAGGAAAATAGACCTGTTGCAAAGGCAACACAGGAAAGCTCCCTGGGTCCTTATAAAGGAGTTAGCTGATGATGTCACAAGTAGGAAATGAAGCAGAAGCAGGGAGACCAAAGCAAGGCTTGGCTTCAGGAACACCAAAGCGAGGCTTGGCTAACAAGAAGAACAAAAACAGGAAAAAGGCAGACTGGAGAGGTCACAGAGCTAGATACAGAGAAACAGTAGGTCTGGACATAAGGCCACGGCCACAACCGTGACAAAGGGATGCAAAATTGTCCAAGGCATGTAATGCTGTGCCCATACATTAACTATGTGCTTGGTGTAGTAAATACTGGACTGATAAAGGGCATGCACCCTACTTTACTACACAGGCTTTGCACTAACTGCACATTAATTTTTGCTGTTAATGTGCAGTAAGTGCAAACCCCACTGCACTTTAGCAAAAGCCCCATAGTTTGAATATATCCAGTTTTTGTTATATTAATTTATTGCATTTAATTTGTTTTTCACTGCCCTTGTAAATATTTTTATCTGATTTTATGTTAAGTATTATATTTGTATTAACTTTTTATGATTGTTGATGTACTAGTTTTTAGGTTTATTGTCAGAGATTTTAGGTCCATCAATTAAATTTAAAGCATTTAAAATTTCTAGAATATGACCAGAATTTGAATATCTATCCCTAGTAAAGTCATCTGCCTAGTAATATCCAACAGAAATGGATTGTCTTAAGTGACAGTTAATTACATTTGACTTTTTAATTGAATAAAATATCTCAAATCCACAGGAAAAATAAATACAACTATCATCAAACCTCTAATGGGTAATTTTCAGTGTCCCTTTGCAACTTGCAGGTCATGAGTACAGAAGTACTTGCAGCCTTTGAACTTATCCTGTAGCAGAGACAAGTGTTTGCTAGAAGCTATGGGATCCTTATACTAAACTGTGTGTTACTATGAGGGGAATCTTCGGCTTGGGCCCCCTCTGCTTTAATGGTTTCCAGGGATGCCAAGCCTCACCAGCCGAAGAGGTCACATGTACGAGTCCTGCCTGTGCTGTCTGAGCAGCACTTAAGTCAGCAGGTGAGCTTCATCCGCCAATGCCGGCACTCTTGCTTATTCTAAGTTCAGTGACTGAACAGAGTACATGCAGAACTGCCAACGTTGGTGGCCGAAGTGCGCCACCAACTCGAGTGATGCTCTGGCAGCAAAGGTGGAACTCGCACAGGAAACTTCTTTGCATCCCTGCCAGTAAAGGTATACTTTTATGTGGTAGGGGCAGTGGTGGTTGCAGCGGTAGAGGTGTGGGGGGGGGGGGGGAGGTGGAGAGAATGCCTCAGTCTACCTTTGCCCATCCCCCCCACAAAATATGCTTCTGGCTATGCCCTTGAACTGTGGTAAGCACTAGTGTCACTCACTAATGTGCAGTTACAGCAGTTTAAAATGGCATACTTCGGGATGTATTTAGTCATCCTGTGGTAAATGCCAAACCAGAGCTCACTAATTGTGCACTAACAAATATTTTTTTTACTTTTGTAGGGAGGGGGCATATTTGGGGGCAGAAAGTGTGACATTTCTGTGCTAATCAGCGCAGCTACATTACTGCATGTTAACTGATTAGCGCTGGATTACCATGTAAGCCCTCACTAACTACAAAATAGGTCTCTGTAAGTGCTAACAGGGTACTCTTTTTAAAATAGTTGTGCACTAAATGGTGATATTAATGCATGGCCATTAAGGCCCGAAATAGAAAATTGGCCATTTTACTGCTGCTGTAAAATGGCCTTGGCGCATGGGAAAAAACTGAAATGGGCACGCAAAGGCCACTTTACAACATAGTTTAATAAAAAAGACCCTTTGTGTATGCAGTGATTTCAACACAAAATCACCATGCATACTTTCTCTCCCCAACGTAACCCTTTACATGCTGTGAAACAGTGCACATATTTCTATCTACACTGAGGGTGAGTGTGGAAGATCTTTACATGAGTGAAAACCTTAGAAAATTGTCCTCTAAGGGCTTGATCCACTAAGCCTATTCTTCCATGCTGTGTCTACGGGAAAAAGCTTAGAGTATCAGACCCTTAAGTCTTTTATTTTGCTTTAAAATCTCTTGGGGGAGCAAGGCCATTATATTGATCAATCAACCACCACAAGTAGCTTTTATTAGCACATCCGTCATACTCAGCTGTCAGTTTTGTGAGCCTTATGATGTTTCATACTTTATTCATGCTGGCTCCTAATCAGATCAAAGTACGAAGAATTTTATAGGAAAAATATTTGATATAAAACCAATAGTGTTTAATGTTTCCTGAAAATATCTCTATTATGATATTTGTGTATAATATACTAGAAAACCACCTAAATAACAATAAAGAAATTTTATACTAGTTTTCTTTATTCAAAATTCAACATAAGTATATTAGAACATAAGATTATCCATACTGGGTCAGACCAATGGTCCATCTAGCCCAGTATCCTGTTTCCAACAGTGGCCAAGCTGGGTCACAAGTACCTGGCAGAAACCCAAATTGTGGCAACTTTCCAAGCTACAAATTCCAGGGCAACCAGTTGCTTCCCCATGTCTGTCTTAATATTAATTAACCCCCAACAAATTGTTTCTGTTTTGTTTGCCACACTCTCCTTTCTACAAATAAATTCCAGCTAAACAAAGAATAAATACCTACTATCGGTCATATGACCTACTATATAACCTACTATAAATTATTCGAATAGTCCAAAAAACTGAAGAGCTGATCAAATCCAATTAAAAAGTATAAACATTGCTCAAATCGCTATTGCTACCTCTGCAGCTAAAGATGTTACCACAAGTTCTTCATAATGTTGTTGTTTAAAGTCCATGGTTTGGCAAATGATCACATTTGCGAATAAAACCCAATGTACATCTGGACTCTACATAGTACCATGTTTTTCCATTTCGGTATCATCAGGAGTCAAGACTAAAAATGAAATTATTCATAAAATACACATTACATTCCTCAAAACATACAATACCATCAAACTGATATTGACTACTTTTCCTACCTCATACACTCAGATCATCACAAGGTGGGCTATGCCAGTGGAATGCTCTTCCCCCTGGAGCGCTACCAACTGGATCAATTTGACAAATTGAAGAGCAGCAAATCTCCTGGACCAGATGGTATTCATCCCAGAGTACTGATAGAACTGAAAAATGAACTTGCGGAACTATTGTTAGTAATATGTAATTTATCCTTAAAATCGAGCATGGTACCGAAAGATTGGAGGATGGCCAATGTAATGCTGATTTTTAAAAAAGGTTCCAGGGAAGATCCTGGAAATTATAGAGTGGTGAGTCATACATCAGTGCCGGGCAAAATGGTAGAGACTATTATAAAGAACAAAATTACAGAGCATATTCAAAAGCATGGATTAATAAAACAAAGCCAACATGGATTTAGTGAAGGGAAATCTTGCCTCACTAATCTATTACATTTCTTTGAAGGGGTGAACAAACATGGTTAAAGGGGAGGCAGTTGATATTGTGTATCTGGATTTTCAGAAGGTGTTTGACAAAGTACTTCATGAAAGACTCCAGAGGAAATTGGAGAGTCATGGGATAGGAAGTAATGTCCTACTGTGGATTAAAAACTGGTTAAAAGATAGAAAACAGAGAGTAGGGTTAAATGGTCAGTATTCTCAATGGAGAAGTGTAGTTAGTGGGGTTACCCAGGGGTCTGTGCTGGGACCGCTGCTTTTTAACATATCTATAAATGACCTAGAGATGGAAGTAACTAGTGAGGTAATTAAATTTGCTGACGACTCAAAGTTATTCAAAGTCGTTAAATCGCGGGAGGATTGTGAAAAATTACAAGAGGACCTTACGAGACTGGGAGACTGGATATCTAAATGGCAGATGATGTTTAATGTCAGCAAGTGCAAAGTGATGCATGTGAAAAAGAGGAATCCGAATTATAGCTACGTCATGCAAGGTTCCACTTTAGGAGTCACCGACCAAGAAAGGGATCTAGGTGTTGTCGTTGATACGTTGAAACCTTCTGTTCAGTGTGCTGCTGCAGTTGAGAAAGGAAATAGAATGTTAGATATTATTAGGAAAGGAATGGAAAACAAAAATGAGGATGTTATAATGCCTTTGTATCGCTCCATGGTGTGACCGCACCTCGAATATTGTGTTCAATTCTGGTCGCCGCATCTCAAAAAATATATAGTGAAATTAGAAAATGTGCAGAGAAAGGTGAAAATGATAAAGGGGATGGGACGACTTCCCTATGAGGAAAGGCTAAAGTGACTAGGGCTCTTCAGCTTGGAAAAAAGGCGGCTGAGGGGAGATATGATAGAGGTCTATAAAATAATGAGTGGAGTGGAACGGGTAGATGTGAAATGTCTGTTTACGCTTTCCAAAAATACTAGGACTAGGGGGCATGCAATGAAGCTACAAAGTAGTAAATTTAAAACGAATCTGAGAAAATGTTTCTTCACTCAATGTGTAATTCAGCTCTGGAATTTGTTGCCAGAAAATGTGGTAAAGGCAGAGTTTTAAAAAGGTTCGGATGGCTTCCTAAAGGAAAAGTCCATAGACCATTATTAAATTGGACTTGGGGAAAATCCACTGTTTCTGGGATAAGCAGTATAAAATCTTTTGTACTTTTTGGGGGATGTTGCCAGGTGTTTGTGACCTGGATTGGCCACTGTTGAAAACAGGATGCTGGGACCATTGGTCTGTCCCAGTATGGCAATACTTATGTACTTATCTTTGGATTGCCGCCAGATATGATGCGCTTTTAAATTCTGTGATTGGGTCTCATAGATGTGACCACTCTATTTCTTTATTTTATCCTACTGGTTCCACTGTATTCCAGGCATATATCATTTTTTTTTGTTCTTTGCACAACAAACAAAGGGGGTCTTTTACTAAAGATTAGCTTGAGTTATCTGCAGCAGGGACCATTTTTTTCCTATGGGCCCTGCTGCAGATAACTCGAGCAAACCTTTAGTAAAAGACCACCTAAGAGATATATTTCCCCCTCTCCATAAAACTTCCTGTAGTAGCACAATAAACCGTAAATCCTTAGGTTGATGATAAAATTGATTCCAATGTGCTACGAGGGGTGCTTCTAAATGATTAAGCCACAAATTACTCAAATGTTGAGCTATTCTATATTTAACTGGCCTAACTGTTCGACTAATGCACCATTTTTGACATGGACATTTAACACCATATATCACTTGTTTACGATACAGTCTGTTCCCAATTTACTACTACTACTACTAATCATTTCTATAGCGCTACTAGACGTAAGCAGCACTGTACACTTAAACATGTTCAAGAGACAGTCCCTGCTCGACAAGAGCTTACAGTCTAATTAGGACAAACAGGACAAATAAGGATAAGGAAATATTAAATTGAGGATGATAAAATAAGGGTTCTGAACAAGTGAATAAGGGTTAGGAGTTAAAAGCAGCATCAAAAAGGTGGGCTTTTAGCTTAGATTTGAAGACGGCCAGAGATGGAGCTTGACGTACCGGCTCAGGAAGTCTATTCCAGGTATATGGTGCAGCAAGATAAAAGGAACGGAGTCTGGAGTTAGCGGTGGAGGAGAAGGGTGCAGATAAGAGAGATTTACCCAGTGACCGGAGTTCCCGGGGAGGAATGTAGGGAGAGATGAGAGTGGAGAGGTACTGAGGAGCTGCAGAGTGAATGAACTTATAAGTCAGTTTGAACTATATGCGGAAACGGATAGGGAGCCAGTGAAGTGACTTGAGGAGAGGGCTAATATGAGCATAGCGACATTGGTGGAATATTAGTCGTGCAGCAGAATTTTGAAGAGATTGAAGATGAAAGAGATGGCTAAGTGGGAGACCTGTGAGAAGCAAGTTGCAATAGTCTAAGCGAGAGGTGATAAGAGTGTGGATGAGGGTTCTGATAGTGTGCTCAGTAAGGAAAGGGCGAATTTTGGTGATAATATAAAGAAAGAAATGACAGGTTTTAGCAGACTGCTGAATATGTGCAGAGAAATGACCCCATGGTTACGAGCTGATGAGACAGGAAGGGTGAGAGTGTTAGCCACAGAAATAAAGAATGGGGGAGGAGGAGAGGTTGGTTTAGGGGGAAAGATAAGAAGCTCAGTCTTGGTCATGTTTAGTTTCAGATGGCAGGCAGCAATGTCAGACAGGCAGGCTGATACTTTGGCCTGGATTCCTGCTGAGATTTCTGGTGTGGAGAGGTAGATCTGGGGGTTGTCAGCGTAAAGATGATACTGAAAACCTTGGGATGAGATCGGAGTACCAAGGGAAGAAGTATAGATGGAGAAAAGAAGAGGTGCCAGGACAGATCCCTGAGGTACACCAACTGACAGTACCTTCTAAGTACCTGGATTCTGGACTCTGATTCAATGCACAAATGGTAATACACACAGCATCCACATTTAAACTGACCTACTCTACTAGGTATCGGTATTTGTGTATACCTACTCTGACTTAATAGTCCATTAATAGTTCACTTAAATTGCAGCCCCTCCTATAGGCAAACCTCAGCTGTTCAATGAACTGCATATGTAGTGAAAGTATTGGCCAATGTTTGCAAATTATTCTCTTAATCCAATTTGGTTGATGAAAATATGGAAGGACACATGTTATTCTTGAATCTATAGAAGCTTTTGATTTATTAAATAACCATTGTCTGTATGCATTGAACACCTGCTTTAGAGATTTATGTACTACTCGTTTGGGATACCCCTCTCTACAAAAATCTTTGTTTCCTAGTTGATGCCTGATTAACAAAAGTGTCCTGTTCTGTACATCAATGTTACTTCCTTGGATGGGAAATATGAAAATGCAATATTGTGTTCCTACCAGTGACTTTGCATTATGCTTGAGTTTTAAATTCTCCTTGATGATATTGGATATTAATATCCAAAGTGATTGATTTTTTTTCTCCCCCAATCACTGAAGAAAAAGTAATATTAGGTCACATTTGTTTAAAGAAAATATGAATTGGCTCAACTCATAGTCTCTCCGTCTAGAGCATTATATTATTTTTGAACAATGAGTTATCAACAAACTTTCTCTCGAATGCTGCCATATAGAGGCAGGCTACTGCGGGAGCCACATTATCCCTCATGGCTACTAACTTAATTCACAAAAATAACTTTTGTTGAAATTCAAAATAATTTTTAGCACTATTGTAGCTATTTGATTCAAAAATGGAATATGCTCACCTGATAGAATCACAGACTGTAAATAATGATTAATTAACTGCAATACAGCTTGTTGTGGAACATTAGTGTAGAGGGCATTTACATCTAAAGTTACTAAAACTACTCGTTGATTTAGTGGAAACCGGACTGGTTCCAACATCATGGGCCATTGAAGATTCTTTGGATGAAGGGATCAATTTGTTAGGGGTTGGTGACCCTTTAATGTGTTGGTCCTAGAAGATTTGCTAGGCAGCTTATTCTGGCAATGCTTCTGGAGGACAGTTAATTATACCTTTATACTACTTTGCATGCATTTGCATGTGAGAAAGCTGTATACTTTGGTTTTTCACTACTGCCCAATTTATGCAGAAAAATGTAAATAGGTCCAGATTCTACATATGGCACTACAAGTTACGTGCATTAAATTGGGTGCACGCCCAATTTAATATGTGACTTAATTGAGTAACGAGCCAATCAGTGCTGATAATTGGGTGATAACCAACTATCAGCACTAATTGACAATAATTAGGATTTATGCATATCTTATTCTATAACAATGTGCTTGTAAATCCTAGTGTGTCTGCATATCTAACGGTATGGATAGGGGTGTTTATAGGGGTGTTCCTAAATGTTATGTGTATTGATATAAAATAAGACCAAACTGTGCCCAACTGTAGGCGCTGTCACTTAAGCCTGCTCATAGCAGGTCTAATTGCAGGCATCTACAGTTAGTCGCAGTTTATGCCTAAGCGTGACTCTATAAAGGACGCATACCCTTTCTAGAATCATGCTAAGTATGTTAAATCTTCAGCACTGATTTTTTTGGCGCTACTTATATGTATAAATTCACTGAATAATGTGTGTTAATTTCCTCATAATGCAAGCATTTTGCAATTTAGTAAATAAATCCCTTTGCTTTCCCTTTTTATTTTTTCATTGAATAAGTGGGGGGAACATGCAAAGGCATTATTTTATGAATGCTTTTGGGCATAAAATTGTAGAAGAGGGTAAAATAAGGCCCTTACATTACATAATAAGCGCAGCTAGGCTAATAGGGTTAGAACATTCCTATTTTAAACCTATTTTTATAAAGAAATATAGAGGCATATTTTCAAAGCACTTAGACATACAAAGTTACGAGGAGAGACATTTTCAATATGATGTTTAAGTTCGATTTTAGACTGTTTGCATAAAACATCCAAAATCCAAATAGAAAGAAGGTTATTTTCAAAAAAGAAAAACATCTATCTTTTTTTCCGTCAAAAAAATATTGTTTCAAACAAGGTTTTGTGCTTTTAATGTTTGGGGTTTTTTTTTTGGTCCATTAAAAAAAAAACTGAGTAAGTGCAATACATAGAGATTCATGCCAATGGGAAGTAGGAAGAGCCAGCATTTTTTGTAGACTGGTCCCCAGACATCTCAGGAGAGCAATAGGGCACCCCAAAGGGCACTTCTGTGCACTTTATAAAAATGTTCCTAGGTACACATCTCACCTTTGCTCCCTTATCGTGACCCCTGAGCCCTCTAAAATCCACCCAAAACACACTATCCCCCACTTCGGGGGGCACCTACATGTGGGTACAGTAGAGCTTTGGTGATTTTAGGAGGGGTCACAGTTTCCACCACAAGTGTGACAGGTAGAGGGAGATAGGGACCTGGGTCCCCCACTGTGAACTGCACCAACCACTATACTACTTCTGGGACCTGCATGCTGCTCTAATAGACCTGACTTTAGCATCTGAGGCTGTCAAGTCATATTTTTATTTACATTTTTAGGGGTAGGAGGGTTCAGTGACCACTGGGGGGTATTGGGGGGTCACCCCTGATCCACTCCAGTGGCCATCTTGAAATGTAGGTCACATTTTTGTGCCTTATCGGTTCTGAAAACAAACCTAGACCAAAACGTCTTGGTTTTAGTCCTGGACGTTTTTGTTTTGTTCTATTATGGCTGTAAAACATCCACGTGTTAGACACACCCTAATCCTGCTTTTGAAACGCCCCTGACACAACCCCTTGTGATTTGGACTCACTGCAGACAAATTGCATAGATAAATGCAAAATGGGATTCAAAAATACCAATTTGGACGTTTTGAGAAGAAAAATGTCCAAATGGTGCTTTATGTCACTTCTTGGGCGTTTTTCTCTTTTGAAAATGAGCCTCATAGTAACATATGGAACTGTATAAGTCTAATGGGTCCTTTTACAAAGGCATGCTGAAAAATGGCTTGCGGTAGTGTAGGTGCAGGTTTTGGGTGCGCGCTGATCCATTTTTTAGCGCGCCTGTAAAAAAGGTGCTTTTTGCCGAAAATTGATATGTGGCAAAATGAAAATTGCCACACGTCCATTTTGGGTCTGAGACTTTACTGCCAGCCATTGACCTGGCAGTAAATACTCATGTGGTAACCGGGCACTAATGACCTACATGTGCCAAATGCCACTTGGTGGGCATCTGTTACACATGTCCGAAAATAAAAAATACACGTGTCTTTTAGATTGTAAGCTCTTTGAGCAGGGACTGTCCTTCTATGTTTGAATTGTACAGCGCTGCGTAACCCTAGTAGCGCTTTAGAAATGATTGTTGTTGTTGTTGTTGTTGTTGTATTGGACACGTGCCAAAAATGAAATTACCATAAGAGCACGTGGTAGTCTGGCGATAACTCCATTACGCTTATGCGGCTTAGTAAAATAGGTGGGGCTAGTGGTTGGAAGGGGGGCTAGTGCTGGGCAGACTTCTACGGTCTGTGCCATGAAAATGGCAAATACAAATCAAGGTCAGGTATACATATAAAGTAGCACATATGAGTTTATCTTGTTGGGCAGCCTGGATGGACCTTACAGGTCTTTTTCTGCTGTCACTTACTATGTTACTATGAACCCTCAGTGCTTTGAAAATGAGCCCCTAAGAGGGGCATAATCGAAAGGGATGTCCAAGTTTTCTTGAACTCGTCCTCGCAAAACGTCCCGATGGAGGGGCGGAGGAACCCGTATTATTGAAACAAGATGAATGCTCTTCATCAGCTAGGCATTTTGGCATTACATATACTGAACTGGGCATTGTAGTTTCTGAATTACCATGGTATGTGCAGGTTAGTGACTACTGGCTCATTCTTTGCACCTGATGTTTCCAATAACCATGTTAAACGGTTCAGGTAGGCAACAGATCATTCAGAAACTCCCTTTCTTCATGGTGTGCGCCTATTGCCTTCCAACCACCTATGATGTGATCTATTCAACACCTGACCCAGAAACATTTGCCATATTAGGGGACCTTATTGACCACCTGTACTTTATGACACCATAAATGGTTGCCTGCTTCACCAAGTGGATGGCATAGAAATGACCAAGAAGTGGAGAGGGCACCAATGTGTATGCATTTGAATCTGCAGTGTTATTCACCTGCTTTGGCTGCATCTGACGTGAACACCCTGGATATAGTCAGCCTTGTGCTAACATAGGTATCGGCCACTTTGTCTCAGATCTTCAATTTGTATGAAGACAAGGGGTAGGGAGGAGGAGGGAAAGGGAGAGAGAGGTTGAGTGGCAGTTACATGACACTCATGACCCTTTACTAATGCCTAACTTGTACTTCTGGCTTTGGTATGTGTTATCAGCCACCATGGCCCATTTTATTCCTATGGAACCTGTGGGTGATAGTGAATATCAAAATAAGAACATAAGAATGGCCATACTGGGTCAGACCAATGGTCCATCTAGCCCAGTATCCTGCTTCCAGTGTTATGTATTTTTTCACCCTATAAACAACCCACTACCCTCTTTCCTTACAAAGATCCCATATCCCACTGCCTCATCCCCTGCCTCCCTCTCTGAATTCCAGTAATGTGAAGGAAAGCATACTACTCCAACAGAAGATAAGCAGTAGAAGGAGTTGTTTAAAATATTTTTATCTCTATTTTTACTTGATATTTTGAACATTTGGCCTACTATTTTGCTCAGATATTTTATTTGGGTTACATGAGGCACTTTGCATCAGTAAGGAGAAAGTATACATGCATTTTTAAGCTTTCACTGTTATTCGAGCAATTTTATATATTTCTCTTACATATTATATAAAGGTTATATGATGACAGCATAGTAATGTGTTCAAAGAGCTAGCACTATGAAGTTTGCAGTGCTTAAAATTAATGAAGTATAATTACCCTTTAAATAATTTTGTTTAAAACTGATATTGGGCTTCATTCCTTTGGATTCTCCTATGCTTATATTCCTGTCAGTACCAGTGCAGCCTTCTTTTAAACTAGATCATAAATATTTCAAGATTTTATTTGGAGCTGGCAAAACCCTTTTGAGAGTGCATCCAATTTTTTGTCTCTCTTGACACTGATTAGGTCAGACTGCTTCCATGAAGACTTTGTTGAAATTGCTGTCTTCATATATTTCCCCTGGTTGTTCTTTGCTGGCATTACCACTTGGGGGTCAAATTAGAACTCATTCAACCAAAACTTGGCACTAACTGTAATCAGCTCCAGGTCATTTCCTCCACTTGATATTTGCAGGGTAACTACTTTGAGTTTATTTCATACTTTTATGAAACATTATTGCCTTATCATTCCATCGTGTAGAGCAGTAGTTTTCCATTTAATCCCCAAGGATGGCTTGGACAATTGGAGTTTCAGGCTATTTATAATGAATATTTATAAGATACATTTGAATGCATTATCCTCATTGTATTTAGATATATCTCATGTGTATTTGTTGTTGATATCCTGAAACCAGGCTGGCCATGTAGACCCTGGGGACTGGGTTGAGAACCACGGGCTTAGTATATCTTGGTTCAAATTATGGGGTCCTTTTACAAAGGTACACTGAAAAATGGTTTGCGGTAGTGTAGGTGCGGGTTTTGGGCACGCGCCGATCCATTTTTTAGCGTGTCTGTAAAAAATACCTTTTTTTTTTCCGGAAATGAACGTGGAGCAAAATGAAACTTGCCACGCATCCATTTTGGGTCTGAGACCTTACCACCAGCCATTGCCCTAGCAGTAAAGACTCACGCGGTAACCGGGCGGTAATGACTTACGTGCACCGAATGCCACTTGGTGTGCATCCGTTACGTGTGCCCAAAAATAAAAATATTTTTCAGGCATGCATATCGGATGCACACCAAAAATGAAATTACCGCAAGTGCCACACAGTAGTCGGGCGGTAACTCCATTTTGGCGCACATCGGGCATGCTTAGACACTTACGTGGCTCAGTAAAAGGGCCCCTACATATGCTACGACCTCTATTAGGAATCCTTTTAATAAAGCTTAGCATGCACTAAAGGCTATGAAGCCCATAGCATCTTTGCATTTAGTGCAAACTAAGCCTGTTAGCGCACACTAAACCTTAGTAAAAGGGCTCCTTAATCAGAACTTTTATATGTTTAACTACTGCATATAATTTTGCAACAACTAAAAATTGCTTATGTTTTGAACAGGTGCTTTTGTTTATCTTTCTTATTTATACTCTTGTCTTGGTTAACCACAAAGAAAGTTTTCTGGTTTAGGTACCATACATCATGACTTTGTGAAAAACAGAAAAGCGTGAAGACTGAACAAAGCCAGTGGATCGGTAAGAAATTAAATGGAGAGAAATAAAGGGAACACAAAGAGAAGGAGATAAGAGCTGAGCTTACTTTAGAGAAATGTTCATCAGCCCTCTCCTGTAAGCACACCTACCCAGTCTGGTTTGCAGGATTACCACAATGAATCGGTATGAGAGATTTGAATACAGTAGGTTTCAAATGCATGCAACTCTATCTCATGCCTATTCATTGTGGTAGGCCTGAAAATCCAACCGGCTGGGTAAGCATGTAACAAAGGCTGAAGAGCACTGCTGTAAGAGTTATCATTACAGAAGAATCATGGAGAGGGAGTCTGGGGATGGGGAGAAGGGGGTATCCCATAGACTACTGCTTCTCAACCTTCTCCTGGAGGCACATCAAGTCAGATAAGTTTTCAGGTTTACCATAATAAATGCACAAAAGATGAGTTTGCAAACTATTAGAGACTCATTACAGACAACTCAATTTCATGTATGATTATTTATTTATTTACAGACATTTGATATAGCACTAATAGTGGAGAAGCATCTAAGCGGTTAACAATAACAATTTAGAGAGAAGGAAAGTAAGAGAAGAGAGAAGAAAAATGTATACAGAGAAAGCACGAGTAAAGACTCAGGTTTTGAGTGACTTTTGGGGTTTGTTGTAGCATTTGGGTGCAGTTAGAAAGATGGGCACCCAAGTCTGGAGATGTTTTGGGGAGTGATTATTGGGTGTTATGATCTATGGTGGTCACTGGGTGGATGCCAGTCAGGATCATAGCACAATGTTCTTAAAAATCTCAGCAGGTGCTATGACTTGGGGAACCCTCCTCAGCTAGTAATATGGTGAGGTCAAGGTGGGACCAAGACCTATTCCCTGGCTAATGGTATGGCAGGAAGGTTTGGTATATCATCTTATTTGGAAAGAGGTTGTCTCGGGTACCATCCCTGAATTGTTGATGTATATGCAAGTGTCTATTAATAAAGCTGAAGCCAGTTGTTGCCAATGACTGACTCCTGTTTTTCTTATGATTTGGGGTAGCATAGAAAGAGAGGGAAGAAGGTGAAGAAGGTTAGTATTTGGCATGAGCAGGTATTTTCACATCGGACCCCCTATCCTGGTACCAGTGTTAAAAAGCACATCACATCATCTGTATTATATTTGTGTTAAAGAACTAGAAAAATGTACCAAGATGCAATAAAAGTTCACTACATTGTAAAGGGCTCCATTTACAAAGTCATACTAGCAATTCCGGCATGGCAAATGTGGTGAAGCCCATAGGAATTGAATGGGCTTCTTTGCATTTGCTGCTCCGGAATCACTAGTGCGCAATGTAAAAGGAATACAAAGTTAAGTACTGGAGTATTGCTCCTCCTTGGCACAGCAAACATAAAAGAAACAGATATGGGAAAATTGTTACTAGAAATAATATTTTCAAAGATACAAATATATTGGCAGAGTGCCAAGGGGCTGAACATAAAACACACTTTACTGTAAATAAAATAAATTTCAACCTAAGAAAAATATTCAGAAGATGTATTTGCAAAAAATTAGGAGTAGCAGACAAATGCTTTACTTTTAAATTCACCCCCTGACCATTGGTTAAAATTCCTCTAATTTTCTTGGGAGGAACATAGGGCATGGTTATAATTTCACCAAAGAGCAACAAACTTGATTAAGGGGCCAATGTACCAATTCAGGAAAAAATATTTGCAGCTTAGAGACAGTTTTTGCAAGATTTTTCCTATGAGATGCAATTGAATTCCTGGCGTATTTAAATCCTGTAGCAGACTTTCATGAGAATTTTTTCACATATTGCTACAGCTGGAAATGTGCATATTCTTGGTCTTGCAGCATGTGAATATCTATCTATCTATCTATCTATCTATCTATCTATCTATCTATCTATCTATCTATCTATCTATCTATCTATATTCCCACTTCAGGCACAGGCAGCTCCTTGTGACTCTGGGCAAGTCACGTAACCCTCCATTGCCCCATGTAAGCCGCATTGAGCCTGCCATGAGTGGGAAAGCATGGGGTACAAATGTAACAAAACAAAAAAAAAAGACATTATAATGTATTTGTATTGCTCCATGGTGTGGCCACACCTCGAATATTGTGCTCAATTCTGGTTGCTGCATCTCAAAAAAGATATAGTGGAATTAGAAAAGGTACGGAGAAGGGCGACGATAATGGGGATGGGAAGATTTCCCTTTGAGGAAAGGCTAAAATGGCTAGGACTTTTCCACTTGGAGAAAAGATGGCTGAGAGGAGATATGATAGAGGTCTATAAAATAATGAGTGGAGTGGAACGGGTAGACAAGAATCGCTTGTTTAATCTTTCCAAAAATGCTAGGACTAGGGGGCATGCGATGAAGCTACAAAGTAATAAATATAAAATTAATCAGAGAACACTTTTCTTCACTCAACGTGTAATTAAACTCTGGAATTCGTTGCCAGAGGATGTAGTAAAAGCAGTTAGCTTAGCAGGGTTTAAAAAGGTTTGGATGACTTCCTAAAGGAAAAGTCCATAGACCATTATTAAAATGGAGTTGTGGAAAATCCACTGCTTATTTCTAGCCTAAGCAGCATAAAATATATTTTATGTTTTTGAGATCTTGCCAGGTACTTGTGAACTGGATTTGGCACTGTTAGAAACAGGATGCTGGGTTTGACGGACCTTTGGTCTGTCCCAGTATGGCAGTACTTATGTACTTATCCTTTAAATGGACCATTGGCCCTGGTGATTTAGGTAATGGGGAAAGGAAAAATCTTGATTCTTTGGTACACAATGGCCCTCAATGCACTACATAGCTATGATCCGAGATTAAAAATAAAAAGGATCCTCCACCAATCCCCACCTCCTCCATTAAACCCCCCACATCTCTAACCCCTCACATGCATGAACTCTCACTCATACTCTGAAAGGGAATCCCTGTGGAGACAGGAACAATATCTTCTGAGTCCTTTTCTGGGATCATCAGTTTGCAAAATGTTGATATCTATTATCCTCTCATGAATATGTCATAATAACACTCTGTAAGCCACATTGAGCCTGCAAATAGGTGGGATAATGTGGGGTACAAATGTAATAAATAAATAAATAAATAAATAAATAAATAAATAAATATCTGACTCCTAGTACTACATCAGAACATCAGTTTCCGTATAATGATGATGCTTTAATGGTAGTAAGAAAAGGTACAAGAACTTGAGTTTTCTTTGTTCTGGCCCTAGGCAGGTGCAGATTTTCAGGCCTTGATGAGTATGTGCTAAATAGTACACAGAAGAGATATCACATTACTTAGAATGTATGGACATGAAAGGAAGGAATATCAGATGCAAATGAACTATTAGAGGCTATATACTAAGGTCTTTTTGGACTAGTTTAGCTCCACTCTAGAATTTATTTTATTGTATACACTAAACAACCTTAGAATGACATTCTAACCTTTAGTGAGGTAGTTTACATATTTCTACTTATTTCTGGAATCGACTATGAAACTATATTCACATACACTTAATACAACATTAATTACTTCTGGAATAAGTAATCCTGGAGCAAAATTACTGCCCTGAGAATGATTAGTTAATGAAGAATTAATGTAGGCCTGCATCCTATTCACTTTGCAGTGTGAATACAAACAGGGAGCAAATGTAGCCTGCAGCTGCACTCAGACCAGGATTGTGTGAGAGAAAATAGTAATGATGCAATATTTCTAAATTGGATGCACTCGAGAGTATTCCTAGCATAGCTATCTGCTGATGAGCAGCACTCCAATTAATATAGATTTATAGTGCTTGGAGCAATGGAATAAGAGTTTTCAAATGTTTTCTATTTAGAACCAAATGGAAACAAAAAGGAAAGGGGTATATTGGTATATTTTTCATTATTATTTAAATAGATATTTGTACTGCAAAACTGGCGTTTCGATAAATTTGTTTCAACAACAACTAATTTTATGCTAATCTTTGACCTGTACTTTCATACAAATTTTAAATTTCTGCTAGTCTGAGTGCAGAGTCTTAATTTAGATTTTAAATTTAGAAGATACCTCACAAGGGAGAATTCACCAAGAAGCACTAGGGCCTCAAACATGTTATTTGGCCATTAATGGGACTTAAACAGCCCTAACACTGACTGACACAAAATACCGTAGTGATATTTACATCGCCAAAGGTTGAGTGATAACGAGATGCAGAAAAACACCTAAACTAACTTTCAGTGATACACTGCAAGTTGTATTAGCGCCAAAAAATCACAGTAAAAAATTTTAGCTAGGGTTATTTCACCCCTGGAGCAACAGAACAGGGCAGCTCAGCTTAAAGACCCCCCTCGTATCAATCCATGCCCATCCCCTACAAGTTTAAGCCCCCATTCTCCCACCTCAATAGTAGCCTGTGCCCTCTCAAAGGGCCACCTTAACATCATTGATAGTCCAGAGGGGAGGGGTCTTTAGAGGGTCTGGAGGCAGAAGCAATGCCTAGATGCTACTATCCAGTCTGGCATCGCCCACAAAATGGCACCTCTACTGGTTGTCTTGTGCAATTACCAATAAAGGTCATATTTCCATATTTCAAGCTTGTTTTAGAAAAACATACATGATGCCTAATGTGTTTTTATAAATTACCCACAAAAGTTGCCAAAATTATGGCTACATTGAAGCCATGAATATTTATACTTACTTAGGAACTAGTATATGTGCATAGTACAGATGAACACATATATTTGACAGAGACTACTCTTAATTTACGATTTCACCTGTATTTCACCCAAAATCCATCCCTGAGCACTTCTACATCTCAGTCATAGACAAATACAAGCATTCCTGTTGTCACTGTATGTACTTATATATGTGCAAAAACTAAATAAGCAACATTTATACATATATACTAGTATGTACATGCACAAATTCCTTTATAAAATTTCCCCATAATTTCTCTATGGAGATCTACTTTTTTCTAGAGAATATACTCCACTCTATGGCAGAGTTCTACTTTTGGCAGCTTTCCATAATGCACCAGTGCTTAGCTTTTTAATATATAAAGAGCCTTATAGATTTTTGTTTGACACCATACAAATTGGATGCCGTACACTTACACACTCCTGACGAAAGCAGAAACACCAAAACACGGCAAAATGGACCAAGCAAAGTCGACCAAATGCTCATCAGGGACGCCCTTCTTTTTTCCATTATCGGCCGAGGACGCTCATCTCTCAAGCATGCCCCTGTCCCGCCGTCGCTACGCCTCCGACACGCCCCCGCGATGGACTGCAGTTGAGGTTGCTCAAAATCGGCTTTTGATTATGCCGATTTGGGTGACCCTAAGAGAAGGACGCCCATCTCCTGATTTGTGAAAATGCCTCTGATGGTCACTTACAGATATATGTGACAAGTCTAATGGGAAATTGTTACCCTTTGCTAAGCTGCAAGATGTATTTTCTTTCCCTTCTTTATGTTACTATCAATGGCTTCAATTAAGTCAATGTTTTGTTTCTACTAAGCTTCTTTCTCATATTTCCAATACTTGTCCTTCACTACCAAACTTGGCACGTATTTTATACGATAAGGGTCATGTGGCATCCTCGATATATAAGATGCTTCTGAAACCTTTCCAACAAGTAAATAAATCCATTGCTCAATTCTGGGAATCTGAATCAGGCTTTTACAATGGATGGTATTTCTTGGTTTTACTGAAACCATTCTTAGACCTCTCTCTTCAGCTAGCATATTACAATCAATGTTTTTCCTATATCACAAGACTAAATGGACCCCAAGAAAACGTCATTCTGCTGGACTGTTATCTTTTAATCTATGCTGGCATTGTAAACTTCAACTTGGTATTTTACTTCATATGATATATGAATGCCCCTTGATACAACCATTTTGGCTATCAGTTTGGAACATCATCTCTGCAGTACTTCATTTTGATATTCCACTTTCGAGCCAACTAATTGTTTTCAAATCAGCTGCTATCAAAATAACTTTTATAAATAAATATAAACCGGAAGGCCACACTATAAGAAAACCAAGTCTACAACTTTACTTCATATTATACCTTGGGTAAACAATATAATTTTTATCTTTTTATAATGCAATTGTGAAGTGTTTAAATGTGCTCAGACCATACCCATTCCAACCATTATATCCCCAAAGGGAATATGTGGTAGTGTTCAGATGGAACCATCATTGCACATTCGATGTTCCGCCTCCTTACCATGTATGTACATACATCTGAGCTTGCTCTGAGATCTTTATCATATATAATACATTATAACAATGAAGATTCTATATATTCAGTATATTAAAGAAACATATTCAAATTCTCCTAAACAGGATATATAAATATATCTGCTCTTATCTGGTGCGAAGGAGGTTTCTAGACACGAACCCACTCGGGGTTTGGTGTCCGTGATCAGTTTATAATCTGTTTTTTTTCCCTTTCTGAAGAAGATATGTGAAACTCAGCCAGAGTTAAAGGGAACGCTTATGGTGTTGGCAAGAATGACTTGGATGAATGGACTGATTTGGTTTTTAGAAGCACAAACGTGAGCACGATATATCCTCAAGGGAAGTGGTAAAACATTTCTTGTTATTTGGTTATGATTTGTTTTGGGAGATTCTTAGGGATTGTATGTGGGAATTACATATTTAGTGTTATCAAGCACACTGTACCTCCCTATGTTTATATTAGGAAGCTACAATATTTAAATCTGTAGGTTGCATCCTCTGAGCTCAGTATAATAGTATGTAGCAGATATGTTTATATATCCTGTTTAGGAGAATTTGAATATGTTTGTTTAATATACTGAATATATAGAATCTTCATTGTTATAATGTATTATATATGATAAAGATCTCAGAGCAAGCTCAGATGTATGTACATACATGGTAAGGAGGCGGAACATCAAATGTGCAATGATGGTTCCATCTGAACACTACCACATATTCCCTTTGGGGATATAATGGTTGGAATGGGTATGGTCTGAGCACATTTAAACACTTCACAATTGCATTATAAAAAGATAAAAATTATATTGTTTATCCAAGGTATAGTATGAATCAAAATAACTTTACCAGACCACCAAAAAAGATTGCTAGACATTTTAATCATGATTGCCCAGAGACTGATATTAAACAACTGGAAAGATGTCTCATTACTCAACCCTCAATTATTGCAGCTAAATTATCTGGTTCTTCTAAAATAAAAAAAAATTTAAAAACCTGGTCCTCTTTAGATCAATACCTCCAATCTATTATTTAAATATAATTATTTTGTACTATACCGGTATTGTACTCCATTATCGTACTATATTATCTGTAATTTTTTTCTCTATATTCACCTCTTTCTTCCTCGTCCTCTTCATTCTTTCTCTCTTCTTCTGAGTCTTTGAACAAGGCTGACAACTTGTTTTTTCGTTTGCATTCTACCCTTGCTTAATTGTAATCTTTATATAATATAGGAGTCTGTGCCCTGAAGAACACAGGTACAAATCAAAGTAGGGTATACACAAAATTAGCACATATGAGTTATCTTGTTAGGCAGACTGGATGGACCGTGCAGGTCTTTTTCTGCCGTCATCTACTATCCTGCTTATAATCGAACGAGAAAAACGCCCAAGTTCCGACCTAAATCGGGAGATGGGCGTTCTTCTCACAAAAACAAATAAAGCGGCATAATCGAAAGCCGAACTTTGGACGCTTTCAACTGCACTCCGTCGCGGATGCGGACAAAGTTGACGGGGGAGTGTCGGAGGCGTGGTGAAGGCGGAACTGGGGCGTGGTTATCACCCGAACAGAGATGGGCGCCCTTCGCCGATAATGGATGCGTTTGTAGCTAGAATTTAGGGCACTTTTCCTGGACCCTGTTTTTTGACGAATAAGGCCCCAAAAAGTGCCCTAAATGACCAGATGACCCCCAGAGGGAGTCGGGGATGACCTCCCCTGACTCCCCCAGTGGTCACTAACCCCCTCCCACCACAACAAATGATGTTTCACAACTTTTTACTTTCACCCTCAAATGTCATACCCTCCTCCCAAGCAGCAGTATGCAGGTCCCTGGAGCAGTTGTTAGGGGGTGCAGTGGACGTCAGGCAGGTGGACCCAGGCCCATCCCCCCCCTACCTGTTACAATTGTGCTGCTTAATGCTACTAGTCGTCCAACCCCCCCAAACCCCCTGTACCCACATGTAGGTGCCCCCCTTCACCGCTTAGGGCTATAGTACTGGTGTAGACTTGTGGGCAGTGGGTTTTGAGGGGGATTTGGGGGGCTCAACACCCAAGGGAAGGGTGCTGTGCACCTGGGAGCTCTTTTACCTTTTTTTTTGTTTTTGTAAAAGTGCCCCCTAGGGTGCCCGGTTGGTGTCCTGGCATGTGAGGGGGACCAGTGCACTATGAATCCTGGCCCCTCCCATGAACAAATGCCTTGGATGTATTCGTTTTTGAGCTGGGCGATTTCATTTTCCATTATCGGTGAAAAGCAAAAACGCCCAGCTCACACCTTGGCGAATAAACCATGGGCGTCTATTTTGTTTTGGAACATACGGTTCACTCCGCCCCTTCACGGACCCGTTCTCGGAGATTAACGCCCATGGAGATAGGCGTTTCTGTTCGATTATGCCCCTCCATGTTACCCACGTTACATGAGATGATGTTTTTCCTAATTTATTGTTATTTCCCTGTTATTATAGAATATTAATAACATTTCTGGAACTAGAAAATATCCAACTTTTAGCCCTGGACATTTTTGCTTTGTTCCATTATGGCAGAAAAATGTTGTGGGGATGCCCAAATCCAGCATGTTCTAAAAAGTTATAAATATGTGTGTGTACACTACCCCCTGGATTCTATAAATGAAGCTCAAATTTCTGCACACAAAATTGTGCACTGTCCCAAGATGAATGCGTAACTAAGTGGGTCTTTTACTAAGGTACGTTAGCATTTTTACCTCACACTAAAAATCAGCTTGTACTAAATGCTGAGACACAAATGGGAATATAATGGACATCTCAGCGTGTAGCGCCAGCTGATTTTTAGCTTGAGCTAAAAATGCTAGTGCACCTTAAAAAAAGACCCCCTACATTGGCTAATGAGTCAATTAGTGCCAATAACTGGATCATAATAAATTATTGGCATTAATTGGCAATACTTTGGTTTTGCACACTCATCTTCCAGCACACAACTCACAATAGGGGTGTGACCATGGGAGGGGCTTGGATGGGTAAGGGGTGTTCACTAAAGATGTGCGTGGTATTACTGAATAGCGAGGTTATACACCTAAATGACATGCCAGGATTTACACCAGGTTTCAGTTGGTGTAAATCCTCACATCCAAAGTTTGGTGTAGAAATTGGCTCTAAGCTCTACTGTATAAACAACACCCAACTTGGAGAACTGTTTATAAAACAGCGCTCTGTACAGGGATTTTTTTGGCACCATTTTTGAGTATTTATCAATTCCACAAACTTAGTAATATCTCTCATCAATCAAAACAGTTGAGTGAGAGCGAGATTAAAAAGAGCTCCTTGAATTTTTGAAATGTTTGCTCCTGCTTACCAATTGCTGCAAGCCCCTGAAGCAGAGAATGAAACGCTATCCACCATCGGTTGATTGTGATGATTAGATTTCTAAGCTAAGTACAGCTATTTTTGAGTTATTTGCAGTGAGCATTTTTATGTTTTTTGCATTAATAAACTATACAAAGATGTTTTTTATGCCTATGACTGTAACTCCAAATCACTATGTTGATATGAACTAATTAGGGTAGACTGAGGCTTTTTCCTCTTTGTGATTACATTCAATTGTGCAATGATGTACTGTTGTTTAGATTGATTAGAGATATTGCTTAGTTTGTGGAACTGATAAGTACTCCACCACCCTCCACATTTTTGTAATTAGTGGAAACCATTTCTGAGTGTCATTTACTGAATCTAGTATCATATCTGCACTTGTATAATTTATAATACATGCATACATTATAACTCTGCCTTGGATTTATCCAAACTATATCCCCAGGAATATCTACATTCAAATAAAGTAAAAGTTGGTTTAGTCTTTCCATTCACCTACTTTTTATGTATGTACTAGTAAGAAATGCCTGTTTCTGAAAAAAATGAAACGGGCGCTAGCAAGGTTACCCCCCCCCTCCATCTTCCCTCTCTCCTGAGTTCCGCCCCCCTCCCTTCTGAGTTCCAGACCCCCCCTCTCCCTCCCTTCGTCCCTCACTCACTTGGTTGCGAGTTTGTGATGAAAGTTCGCATTGCTCTCCCCACTGCTGTCACAGAATCTGTGGAACTCGTGCGTTGTGCCTTCACCGCCCCGCCCTCGACGTCATCGCGTTTTGACATGAGGGCGGAGCTACAGTGACTGCAGGCCAAACCGGATATCTCGGGCACCTCATCATCTGGCTTGAGGCTTTATTGGAACGTTGGAGGTGCCTTTTATATATATAGAAGATATGGGTAATGCAATTTTACAAAAGCCCTTTTTCCCTTTGTTAAACAGGTTTATATAAGGAAAAAGCTTTATAAAATTACTTCCTATTAAGTATATTATAATATCATTCATTCAAGAAGACACCTCTGTATTAATGTTTTTGCTTTTGATATTGATTATCCCATCACATTGCTTTCAGTGATTAGGTTTTGTTTTGATTAGTTTGATGCAGTGCTACTTTAGGTATTTCTAATCAAAATGCTGCTGTACTTACCAGGCTTATTTTGCCTTTTACTATGCAAATTACCATATTTTTATTTCAAGAGTCTGCTCCCCATTATTGCCTAAGGACTAGGGGACATTCAATAAAGCTACTAAGTAGCAAATTTAAAACAAATGGGAGAAAATATTTCTTCACTCATTGTGTAATTAAGCTCTGGAATTTGTTGCCAAAGAATGTGGTAAATGCAGTTAGCTTAGTAGGGTTTAAAAAAGATTTTAATAATTCTCTTAGTAGAAAAGTCCATAAGCCATTATTAAGATGGACTCGGGGAAAATCCACTGCTTATTTCAAAGATAAGCAGCATAAAATCTATTTCACTGTTCTAGGATCTTGCCAGGTACTTGTGACCTGATTGGCCACTGTTGCAAACAGGATACTGGGCTTAATAGACCTTCAGTCTGTCCCAGTATGGCAACACTTACGCTCTTATGTTCTTAAGACTAAGAATTGCAAAATTGAATTTTTCCACTTGGTAACAGATATTTATTTTTGCTGTAGGATATGAGCTTTCAAAGCCAAGTATGTCCTTTTTTTTACATGACAACTCAAGAGACCCATGTGACTTCAAATTCATTTCCATTATTATCTTTAAATAATTTGCATGTTGAATACAATTTTCTTCAGCTATTTAAGAATATGAAGGGTTACAGTACAGTGCTTTAAAGTATTGTTCATACTGGTATAACGGCTATAACTTGTCTTATTATTAGTATTCTTTCTTACTGTATTATTAGTACTTTTTTCATAGATTTAAATATCCTCTCCCTTTATCAGACAATGCAATCCTTCTATTCCATGTTGTTTTGAATCTTACCAGCAGAAACTGAATATCCTGAAATATCTTTTTTTCAATATGAATTGACATTGTATAATTTTATATCATTACAAAGAAAAAAAAGAACTATACAATATTTGTAAGGAAAAAATAAAAGATGGTAAGATACATAAATAGAAATCGAAACAGAACACTGGGATGACAGATATATAGAGACATAACTTTTGTTTGCATCCTTTTGCTCTAAATTTAGGCTGGGCCAAAAGACAGAGGAAATTATATTTTACACGAGGAGAAATATACTATATACTTAACAATGGCAGTCACACAAGTGTTCATATCACCATCCAAACAAACTAATTAACCTCCCCCCCCCCCCCACCTTGCAAGAACAAAAAAAAACAGTCTATGAAAACAACTTAGTGGCAAAAGTATGGCCACTGCTTTATTAATCAATTAACAACAACAATAATCCAGTAAACTGTTTGCTAATACACATGAACATTCCTCCTTTCCCCAGTGCAGCATTATCAATTATCCACCCAGTTGTACTTGCATATCCCTTATGAATCCAGCTAAGTGGTCATGATCTAGCCTCACAAAATGTCTCATTGAATAAATGAATTGTATCTCATGACTTTGAGAACGTAAGCTGTTGGAAAGTCCTTATTTCGCCTATGGTGAGTGCCACACACAAGCTGTTCACATATTATCATCCCTCATTCCTTGTTTTCACTCCACCACATAGCCACAACTGGATTACTACCACCCAAAAATTCCCACCAGAAGTGGTGACGCCGTAGTCCTAGTCTCCGTTCTCCCCCTCAAAATCTCATCTGCGGCTAGATGATCCCCCATAACATGCCTCCAATACATCATGGAAATTGTTTAGAAAAAAATCAAGTCCAATGTTGGACAGGTAATCACCATCTGGCCTGTAAAGACCTGGAGAATCTGCAGTCAAAAGCTCATGTGAAACCACCATGTCTCCCAAAGCTACCACAAAATGTGCCACATCCCCATTATTCTGCTGGCAAAGGCATTCTTCAGCCTTCACATTCTAGGCCTCCCTCCAAACTAACCTAGAAATTATAAAGGACCAAACAAAATAAGTATGTGGAAAATAACAAGCTGCTACAAATAATACTCTCTTCATGTGCCTAATAAGATCCACCCCATTTTCTTTACACAAATCATTCCCTCCCAAATGCAAAAAAAAAAAAAATGTAGGGAAAAATGCTTGGTTTATAATAATGTGGCGAGTAGCTGGTCCTACAACATGCTGTAAAATCCCAGCCACTGGATCCTGATGCCCAAAGACGCCAATCCAAATTCAGCCCCCATTGAATCATGGCAGTACACCCAGAAAATGAACAAGTGTCTGCAGATCCAGACACAAATCTCAGGAGACAGGGAGGAAGGCACAGACACTAATAAAACACACAGATATATAAATTAGTAGGTAGCCTCCTTGATTCAAGATGGCCGACCAGAGCAGACCTGTGTAAGCTGTGCTCCGTCCGAACCTGATCCTAGCCTTCGTTATGCCGAAGCGAAGGGGCAAGTCAACTAGCACAGTGACCTCCTGTCAACAAGCAGTCCCAGTTATCGGACCTATGGACTCTTTCGTTCAGAGCCAACAAGAAAAGCGGTCCGAGAGTGGCACGATTGCGTCGGCGGAAGCAAGTGGAAGCCCAGTTTCGATGCAGGAGCTCGAGACAACTTTAAGCCCGAATCAAAGGACCCCCCCCCTTCCACAACCACAGCGAACGAGCTCTCTTTTGTTGGTGTCGCCCATGGAGAAATTCGGGCGACGCGAGGCATGGGAACATCAGGTGCCCAAATTAGAGACGCCCACCATCATGGACGCTGGAAGCGCTGGAAACGCTGTGAGTCAGACATCTTTTGTGGCAGGGAATCTCATGGCTGTGGGGAGTGAGATAAGTAATTCTTTACAATCTAACTTACCTATGCAAGTATTTTCCTCGTTGGAAAAACCCAAAGAAGTGACTCTAGAATCTTTGTGGGCGTTGATTTCTACTTTGGGCAAAGCGTTATGTCCCCAAATAAATCAGTTGGAAATAAAGACTCAAACATTAACTGAAAGTATGACTAAAATTACAGAGGATGTTAAACAAATAAATGAGAAAATAAAGAATCAAGAACAGAAAGAAAAACAAATGCAAGAAACTCAAGTAGTAATGGCAAAAGATTTAACAAATATACGTAGGAAACTTGAAACATTTGAAAACTATCAGAGAAGTAATAATCTTCGATTCATTAACTTTCCAAAGGTAAAAACAATTTCTCCAAAAGAAATGTTGTTTAAATATATGAAGGACATACTTTCAATTCCTGAACAATCCATTCCTCCTTTTTTTACAGGTATATTATATACCAGTAAAAGCAGGGGAAATACATGAGTTTTCAGATTCCCCCTTGGATGTGTCGGCACTATTAGAGTCATCAGATTCAGAAAAAGTTATTCACTCAACATTAATAGCTAAGGTGGTTCTGGCACCTGACAAGGAGTGGATAATGAAGCTTTTCTTTAAGAACAGAAATAGACTTTTTTGGGTTAAAAATAAGGATATTCCCAGATGTCTCCAAAGAGACCCAAAAAAGAAGACGTCAATTTCTCTTACAAAGACCTGGAGTCCAACAGTTGGGAGCTTCCTTTTTTTTGTATTTCCCATGTAAATGTATTGTTAGATATCATGCGGTCAAATATGTTTTTTTTTTTACCTACTCATCTCACCGAATTCCTAGCTACCAAGAGAATTGGACAAGAGACTCAAAAGTCCTAAAAGAAGAAAATTTCTAGTTCTAGTTTGCTACACAGGTTTACCTCTTATCTTAGTTTAGTATAATTATTCCTCATTTGTTCCAGATAAGTAAATCTTGAATCACATTTTCTGGACTTGTGCAGTTGAATATACAAATATAATGAATCTTAGTAATTTGTATTCACTATATTTCTTTATTATATTTCCTGTAAAATAATATTGTATTCAAACTGCTTTTCTATACAAGCACTGTTGCTTGAATTGTAAATTTTGAAACTATAAATAAATAAATAAATAAATAAATTAGTAGGTAGGAACAATCCCAGGTCTCACGTACCCCAAATAGCACTGAAAGCACTAGCTACCAACCTGCTGAATCAAAGCAGGAGAGCCCCCATTACAAGCTACCACTGAAGCAGCTCAGATACAAAAGGAATGCATTCCAAAATGTATAGGATCATAACCCATCAGCAGCAAACATTTATAAAATATCACTGAAAACTGGTACTGTATCAAGAGTTACACCATCCCCATGCACCATCCATGCAATCACAGCCTACAATATTCACCCCTAAATGCACTGAACAAGTCAGTAAACCAGGAAACTCCTATAGCTTTACCCACACACCCCACCCCACCTGATCAGGCAGGGTGCAAGTAACTAACTTGTTAGTTTCACTCACAGACACAAGGAGTGACACGGGCTGCACATACTGCAGCAGGACATGTTTATCCACTCCTACCCTAGCTGAGATAATATTCAACCATCTTTCTGACCTCATGTGCAACTTTCTTTAAATCAGTCACCTTACTTTCTAACTCTTCTTACTCTCTTATCTATCTATATGTTCCATCTTTGCTTTACCCTTCAGTATCAATTAAAATGTTCCATTACGTATTGTGTTGACATTGTAAGTAGTATACTATTGGGCTCATTTTTGAAAAAGAAGGACGCCCATCTTTCGACATAAATCGGAAGATGGACGTCCTTCTCCCAGGGTCGTCCTAATCAGTATAATCGAAAGCCAATTTTGGACTTCCCAACTGCACTTCGTCGCAGGGACGGCCAAAGTTCAAGGGGGCGTGTCGGAGGTGTAGCGAAGGCGAGACTTGGGCGTGCCTAACACTTGGGTGTCCTTTATCCATAATGGAAAAAAAAGAAGGACGTCCCTGACGAACACTGGGACGTTTTCACCCGGACCTGTTTTTCTTATGACTAAGGCACAAAAAGGTGCCCAAACTGACCAGATGACCACCGGAGAGAATTGGGGGTGACCTCCTGTTACTCCCCCAGTGGTCACTAACCCACTCACACCCTCAAAAACATCTTTAAAAATATTTCGTGACAGCCTCAGATGTCATACTCAGGTCCATCACAGCAGTATGCAGGTACCTGGAACAGTTTTAGTGGGCGAGTGCATTTCAGACAGGTGGACCCAGGCCCATCCCCCCCACATCTTACGTTTGTGGAAGAAACAGCGAGCCCTCAATAACCCACCACAAACCCACTGTACCCACATCTATGTGCCCCCCTTCACCCTTAAGGGCTATGGAAGTGGTGCACAGTTGGGGGTAGTGGGTTTTGGGGTGCTCAGCACATAAGGTAAGGGAGCTATGTACCTGGGAGCAATTTATGAAGTCCACTGCAATGCCCCCTAGAGTGCCTGGTTGGTGTCCTGGCATGTCAGAGGGACCAGTGCACTACAAATGATGGCTCCTCCCATGACCAAATGGCTTGCATTTGGACGTTTCTGAGATGCACGTCCTTGGTTTTGAAATTCGCTGAAAATCAGAAACAACCATGTCTAGGGACTTCCATCTCTATGGATGACCAAATTTAAGGATTTGGACGTCCCTGATGGTGTTTTCGAAACAAAAGATGGACACCCATCTTGTTGCGAAAATATGGGTTTCCCCACCCCTGGATCGGGACGTTTTGCAAGGATGTCCAAATCGAAACATGGATTTCACTTTCGAAAATGCCCCTCCATGCCATACTTTGTATAGTTATTTTAATGTTTTTACTGCTGTAATTGCCTATTGCTCATGTTTGATCTATTCTTACTGTACACTACCTTGAGTGAATTCCTTCAAAAAGGCAGTAAATAAATCCTTATAAATAAATAAATAAATAATTATAAATAAATAAATATCACATCATTCAACAGCAAACCTGTTGAGCCTTCTTTAAAGGTGCAATTAATTCTCCAACCTGCAAAGCCCCAAAGAAAGCTACTGAAAATGCCAACTGAAGAAGATGTGCAAATATCAGGCAATGCTGCCCCTATCCTCAAGAAATCCCCAAATAAAAAAGGAGTCCTGAGAGGCAGGAGAAGATGCTATCTGGCAGCATGAGCAAAGCCACACACCAACTTCTTAAAAAAAAAAAGAGGAAGAAGGGTTGCCTCAGCAATTATCCTTAGATATGAAAGCCAGACCAGCTGGGGCCTTTGTCAACTGGTCGATGGACCAAGTTGACAAGTGGGCAAATAAAATAAAGTCTACTGAGTGATTCTCATGGATAGATGGGTAATCTGAAATCCTCTGCCCAAGCAAACATTCTTGGACATACCTTCAACAGGACTGATATGACCTCCAAGTATTAGATGATAAAGCACTCTTCAACAAATCTTCAAGGCTACTTTGAGCTTCATCCACAACTCCAGAGGCATCATTGTAGGGGTGACATCTGCACCAGCAACCAGTGCCTAGAACCGATCCCAATGACAATGAGAAAGGGCATCATCAATCTTGTTTTGAACATCTGGTACATGATGCACAGTAAAAGTTATATTCAACTGCAGACAACAAAGCACTATCAAATGCAAAAACTCCACAAAGCATGGGCAGTATGTCGACTGAAGGTTAATAGCCTGCATAATGACAGTATTGCTGGAATACTAAAGCACTTGCTGATGTGCCAATTGAGGCCTCCACACCTCCAAAGCAATCCACACTGGAAAGAGCACTAAAAGAGCAATATTGGCACACAGACCCACTTCCCTCCATATAACTGGCTACAGGTGCATGCACCAAGCACCCCTAAAATAGGGGTCAAACCTATAGCTCCAGACACATCAGAGAAGGATTTAAGAACACAGTTGGAAACAGCAGGCTGTTGCCACTCACAAACAATATTACATTACTCCAAAAATTAATCCCGTAATGCTAATGTCACGGACATGGGACGGTGATCCCTTGAGGCGACAGCTGGACCCCAACTATGGCAGACAAGTCCCCTGGGCTGGCAGAAGGCAAGGAGATATCTGGCAAGAACCAAGGCATGGCTAGATAGGGCAGGACAAGACAAGACTAGACAGGACATGGCTAGACTGAGTGAGGCAGGGCTAGACAAGACTGGGCAAAGCAAAGCTAGAATAGGCAAGACATAAGGGAAAAGGTAAGACAGACAATACAAGAACCAGTTCCAAACAGGGCAAGGAAAGCAAGGCATCAGGGCTAGAAATTGAACCCATACAGAACAAGGCAAGGAACTAGGCTAGAACTGGGTCCAGAAAAGCAAGACAAGGGCAACACAAGAACTGGATCTGGACGGGGCTGGACAAGACAACAAGCAAGAAGGGCAAGGCTGTGACTAGACACTAAAGATAAAGCAAGGCAAGAAGGAAAGCAAGGTCTAGGAAAGACAGGACTAATCAGGGCAGAAATTAGAGTCCTAATCAAGGTAAAATCTGGAGATGAGGCAGGACTGGAGCTTGGCAGGAACTCAGGAAAGGCGGGGCTGGAACTTGGCAGGAACTGGGAGAAAAGGCAGGGCTGGAGCTAGGCAGGAACTGGGAGGTAAGGCAAGGCTGGAGCTAGGCAGGAACTCAGAGGCAAGGCAGGGCTGGGGCTAGGCAAGGCTCAGTCCAAGGCTCTGAGATAGGCAGGGTCCAATGCAAGAACAGAAACAGGTGCAGGGACTTGACCATAGCATGAATATCAAGCAGGAACTCAGCAAGGCAGAGGAAGACCTTTAGCAAAGGCCCCAAAGAGATGCCAGGGTCTTTCTTAAAGTACCCACAGGGTAGGAAGTGCTGCCCCCTGCCACTGCAGCGCATAAACAGAGGCTCTTCAGCATGCGAGTGCCCTAGGGGAATGCCCATGATACCATCTCACCGGAGGACACTGTGGGTCCTGTGTGGTAAAAGGTATGTTGGAGATGGAGGTTTGGCAGAGCCATGACAGTACCTCCCTCAAAGGCCTGTTACCCTTGGTCCAGAGTGGAATATCTCAGAAGTCTGATTTTAGGATCTTCACAAGAACACAGGAACAGGACTAGCAAACTTCCATGAAGAGTCCTGGAAAATGCAGGCTCATTTGGAAACAATAGGGGGTCCTAGAACACATCCCAATAGTCCGGTTCTTTTGGCATAGTGCAGAAAGCACAAGGTTGATGACATCTGTTTACAGAGACCTTAGGCACCCAATCTGCCATAGCAGAACATGAGCAAGCTGTCCAAAGAAGTCTCCCTCCCGGCAGGAAATCTGCAACATCCTGCTCTTCCAACAAGGAGAACACTTACTGCTTGCTCAAACTGGTCCAAGCAAATAGCTAGGTCCTGGGCAGAACTGGACATAGCTGAGGCAAATGAAACTGGAGACAAGATGTTGAAGCAGGACTAAACTGTATACAAGATCAAGGCAGGAACACCAACCCCAGATAACTCATTGATCTCATAGCCTTCACAATGTGTCACAAACACAGGATGGTGAGCCCTTGGGCCGCAGCCGAACCCTGACTGCGGAAGGCTGGCACAAGGCAAGGAGATACCTGGCAAGAACAAAGGCAGGGCTAGACAGGGCAGGGCAAAACAAGACTAGACAGGACAGGGTTGGACTGAGCAAGGCAGAGCTAGACAAGACTGGGCAAGGCAAAGCAATAGGCAAGACACAAGGGAAAGGGCAACCCAGATGAGACAAGGACCAGATTCAGACAGGGCAAGGAAAGTAAGGCAGTGGGGCTAGAACTAGAACCCATACAGGACAAGGCAAGACAAGACAAGGAACTGGGTTAAAACTGGGACTAGACAGGAAAGACAGAGACAAGGCAAGAACTTGATCTGGATAGAACTGGACAAGGCAACGGGCAAGACAAACCAGGCTGGGACTAGATGCTAAAGGTAAAGCAAGGCAAGAAGGAAAGCAAGGTCTAGGCATGACAGGACTAATCAGGACATGAATTAGAGTCCTTAACAAGGTAAAGTCTGGAGACAAGGTAAAGTCTGGAGACAAGGCAGAGCTAGAGGTTGACAGGAACTTGGCAGCAAGGCAGGGCTGGAGCTTGGCAGGAACTCTGAGGCAAGGCAGGGATGGAGCTGGGAGGAACTCAGAAGCAAGGCAGGTCTGGTCTGGAGTTTGGCAGAAACTCAGAAGCAAGGCAGAGCTGTGACAGTTAAATCCTCCAGCACACCTTGCAGGACACAAACCTTAAAATGTTGCTTACTCAAGCCTCTAGACAACAAGATCAGCCACCGGCAGAACACATGCCCCATAGGAAACTCTCATTAAGCAAAATTGAACAGGCCTACCAATGACTGAATCTTGTGAAACATGATCTTTCATTTAGCATAAGACACTGAAATAGACTCCCTCAAAGCCTGCACGTTGTTAAGAGGAAGTCGGGATTTCTTGTGGTCAGAATTAAGTTCAATCCTTAAAACTTTTAACTGGGTATATGGGTCCTTGGACATCTCATCGCTAGAGGAACTCCCAACTCCCAAGCCACACAACAAAACACCATCACCAGATGTAAACATTACGAAGAATCAGTCCTGCCCCCAAACAAAATATCATTCAGATAATGCACAGTTGACTCCAGGCCAGAAACCCGCTGTACCACCCAGTGCACAAAATTGGAGAAAGCCTCAGAGTAAACACAACAGACCACACACTCAGCAGTCTGTTGTGGTAGAGTGGATTGGAGGAGTGGCCTAGTGGTTAGAGTGGTGGACTTTGATCCTGGGGAACTGGGTTCGATTCCCACTGCAGGCACAGGCAGCTCCTTGTGACTCTGGGCAAGTCACTTAACCCTCCATTGCCCCAGGTACAAATAAGTACCTGTATATAATATGTAAGCCGCATTGAACCTGCTATGAGTGGGAAAGCGCGGGGTACAAATGTAATAAAATAAATAGAGACAAATGTCTGTTCACCAATAACTGCAACCAGATTTGGCTTCATCTCCACTTCAAAGTGCCCTAACTGATCACACAAACATCCTAGAGTACTGATAGAACTGAAAAACGAGCTTGCGGAGCTACTGCTAGTGATATGCAACTTATCCTTAAAATCGAGCGTGGTACCGGAAGATTGGAAGGTGGCCAATGTAACGCCCATTTTTAAAAAAGGCTCCAGGGGAGATCCGGGAAATTATAGACCGGTGAGTCTGACGTCGGTGCCGGGGAAAATGGTAGAGGCTATTATTAAAAACAAAATTACAGAGCACATCCGAGGACATGGATTACTGAGACCGAGTCAGCATGGCTTTTGTGTGGGGAAATCTTGCCTGACCAATTTACTTCACTTCTTTGAAGGAGTGAACAAACATGTGGACAAAGGGGAGTCGGTTGATATTGTGTATCTGGATTTTCAAAAGGCGTTTGACAAGGTACCTCATGAAAGGCTACAGAGGGTCATGGGATAGGAGGAAATGTCCTATTGTGGATTAAAAACTGGTTGAAGGATAGGAAACAGAGAGTGGGGTTAAATGGGCAGTATTCACAATGGAGAAGGGTAGTTAGTGGGGTTCCTCAGGGGTCCGTGCTAGGACCGCTGCTTTTTAATATATTTATAAATGATTTAGAGATGGGAGTAACTAGCGAGGTAATTAAATTTGCTGATGACACAAAGTTATTCAAAGTCGTTAAATCGCGACAGGATTGTGAAAAATTACAAGAGGACCATACGAGACTGGGAGACTGGGCGGCTAAATGGCAGATGATGTTTAATGTGAGCAAGTGCAAGGTGATGCATGTGGGAAAAAAGAACCCGAATTATAGCTACGTCATGCAAGGTTCCACGTTAGGAGTTACGGACCAAGAAAGGGATCTGGGTGTCGTCGTCGATAACACACTGAAACCTGCTCAGTGTGCTGCTGTGGCTAAGAAAGCGAATAGAATGTTGGGTATTATTAGGAAAGGTATGGAAAACAGGTGTGAGGATGTTATAATGCCGTTGTATCGCTCCATGGTGCGACCGCACCTTGAGTATTGTGTTCAATTCTGGTCGCCGCATCTCAAGAAAGATATAGTAGAATTGGAAAAGGTGCAGCGAAGGGCGACTAAAATGATTGCGGGGATGGGACGACTTCCCTATGAAGAAAGACTAAGGAGGCTAGGGCTATACAGCTTGGAGAAGAGACGGCTGAGGGGAGACATGATAGAGGTATATAAAATAATGAGTGGAGTGGAACAGGTGGATGTGAAGCGTCTGTTCACGCTTTCCAAAAATACTAGGACTAGGGGGCATGCGATGAAACTACAGTGTAGTAAATTTAAAACAAATTGGAGAAAATGTTTTTTCACCCAACGTGTAATTAAACTCTGGAATTCGTTGCCGGAGAAAGTGGTGAAGGCGGTTAGCTTAGCAGAGTTTAAAAAGGGGGTTGGACGGATTCCTAAAGGACAAGTCCATAAACCGCTACTAAACGGACTTGGAAAAATCCAAATTTCCAGGAATAACATGTATAGAATGTTTGTACGTTTGGGAAGCTTGCCAGGTGCCCTTGGCCTGGATTGGCCGCTGTTGTGGACAGGATGCTGGGCTCGATGGACCCTTGGTCTTTTCCCAGTATGGCATTACTTATGTACTTATGTACTGTGTGGCTGGAGACCAGTAACCAATTCAACCAACACAGGCAACTGCACTATTGTCATAGGCTATAGTCACTGAACAGCAACATTTAAGATGAGATGATCCACTGTTTCCATGGCGAGTTTTGCAATAGCAAAATCTTGCTCCAGGTTTTGCTGTTTCATTTGGTTTACTGAGGAATTAACATTTACATCTCACTTCCCATTTTTACTTTTTAACTGCAAGCATCAAAGGTAACTATGTAAAAGTAGTAAAATTTGGTGAAATCGTTCCTTTGGTAAATGTAATAAATGTTTCATGTACTTCTTTACAAGTAAAAGAGACAAAGCTTTTACTTTAGTACAGTAATTAGTTACATTTACTGAGTTAATATTTAGTTATATATTTGTGGGAGGTATTGCTGAAGAGTTGGAAGGAAAGGTGTGCCTTTTTGCGGATGACACGAAAATAGCCAATAGAGTGGATAACCTGGAGGGAGTAGAAACGATGAGAAGGAATCTCTGAACGGTAGAAGAATGGTTGCGGGTCTGGCAGTTAAAAGTTAATTATCAAACGGCACTGTTCACCGTAGTGGAGAAAAAAAGCTTCAGTGACGCCACCCAGCTAGCCCGAGAAGATCAGACTATAAGGCGTGGGCCCGGCGCAACATCATATAGCCCTAAAAAACTCCACAGTAGCTTAGTGTCATAGGGTTCAAATGATAGACAGTTTCATATATCCGTAGATCACAGGATATCTATGCATTCAATTCTTTACAATCTTATACTGCAATATAACTGCCAGTCAAATAACTCCAATCACAGGAGTGTCGTGCTGTCAATGATGATGTTGCACCGGGCCCACGCCTTATAGTTTGATATTCTCGGGCTGGCTGGGTGGCGTCACTGAAGCTTTTTTTCTCCACTACGGTGAACAGTGCGTTTGATAATTAGGGTGATAGCTCTTTCCTGTATCCATATTTTTGCACAGCGGGTGTGAAGCTGTGGTTTGAGTTTCAAATAAAAGTTTTGAGCTTAAGTGAACCAGTAGTTAAAATTTAATGCCAAGAAGTGTAGAGTGATGCACTTGGGGTGCGAAAACCCAAAAGAGAGATACCAGATAGGAGGGGAGAGATTAGTAAGCTCGACTTAGGAGAGAGACCTTGGAGTGTTGGTGTCGGAGGATCTGAAGGTGAAGAAACAATGTGACAAGGCAACGGCCGTGGCCAGAAAGATGCTAGGCTGCGTAGAGAGGGGCATAACCAGCAGAAGAAAGGTGTTGATACCCCTCTACAAGTCGTTGGTGAGGCCCCACTTGGAGTATTGTGTTCAGTTTTGGAGGCCGTATGTTGCTAAAGACGTAAAAAGACTGGAAGCGGTGCAAAGAAAAGCTACGAAAATAGTATGGGATTTGCGTTGCAAACCATACAAGGAGAAACTTGCTGACCTGAACATGTATACCTTGGAGGAAAGGAGAAACAGGGGTGATATGATACAGACATTCAAATATCTGAAAGGTACTAATCCGCAAACAAACCTTTTTCCGGAGATGAGAAGGTGGTAGAACTAGAGGTCATGAATTGAGGTTGAAGGGGGGCTAATGGCTCAGGACTAATGACACCAGGAATTATTTTTTCATGGAGAGGGTGGTGGATATGTGGAATGCCTTCCCACGGAAGGTGGTGGAGATGAAAACGGTAATGGAATTCAAACATGCATGGAATAAACACAAAGGAATCCTGTTTAGAAGGAATGGTTCCGTGGAATCTTAGCGGAGATTGGGTGGGGACGCCGGTAATCGGAAACAAAACAGTAGCTGGGCAGACTTCTACGATCTACGCCCTGATCTTGACTAAATAGATAGGGATGGGCTGGAGTGTAAATTTTAAGGGGCTTTAATGTTAGCTTCAGAACTTAGTACAAGAACAGTACTGGGCAGACTTCTACAGTCTGTGCCCTGAGAAAGGCAAGGACAAATCAAACTCGGGTATACATATAAAGTGTCACATACTATGTAAAATAAGTTTATCTTGTTGGGCAGACTGGATGGACCGTACAGGTCTTTATCTGCCATCATTTACTATGTTACTATTTTAATATACAGCACTACCAAGTCCACCAGTCACCCAGCCAGCAAACCTGACATGCCCCACCCTCACCCAAGAAACTTAAGAGCACCAACTCCCCTAGACCCCAGGGGATCAACAACTCACCAGCAGCAAAGGAAACACTTCTCAACAGAAGCTAAAACATGTGCTGCCAACACCAGGGAATGGTACCGCTGACAGCACTGCAGAACTCTGAAAGCTATTGCACCGCCAGAAACTGAAGATGTCAACGAGAAAGATACCCAATGTAGAGGCCAACACCTGGTGTGCTACCACTGTAACCACTTACAGCTGGACGAGTGGATGCCCACCGACCCACCTACACCCAATGAAGGATAAATAGCACACCAACCCTTGCTGCACAACCAAACCCCCCACTGAATCAAGCATCACTATACCACAGCTTGACAGCCACCAACACTTGCAGATGACTGCCTGGTAAGCTCTGGCTGAGATAAAATATAAAAATAAAATATACAAAAATAATTTTCCCCACTATCCTCACCTTCCACTTACTTCACCACCGTTTCCACAAAAACCATCTTCCCATCCAAACTTTCCAATATCCTTACTTAGGAGGCAGTGAGGGCTCTGGCGGTAACCCAGCAGTAATTGGGCAGCGCATGGTGCTGCCTGATTACTGCCGGGCACAACCCCCACCACTAAAAAATACAAGTGTATTTTCTAGCACCAGAAATGGTGTGCGGGAGATCCAGAAATACTGCTGGGCTCCTGGGCGCGCTTGGCAGTAATGCTGAATTACCAAGCGCCAAGCCGGTATAACCCCCTACCGCCCTTTGGTAAAAGGCCACCTCAATTTTTTTTAAAGTCAACCAGTATTTAATCATGAATGACTGTATCCTGCACAGAATGGTGAGTGTAGCTCTGGCAGCCTTGTTGAGTAAACCGGATGGACTGTGCAGGTCTTCTTTATCTTCTGTCATTTACTGCATTACTGTGTTACTGTATAGTTGAAAATAGATGAATATATTGGATTCCAGAATAGGGAAAGATTACCCATTGAATTTCACATTATCCATTAAATAATGCCATAACCTGTTAAAAAGTTAATCTACTGATATCACAAAAATTAATTCAATACAATGCTGTGGAGCAAAAATAATTACCAAAAGAATTCTATGGGCAATAATGCAAGGTCAGAGGACAAAGAGAAAGATAACAATTCCTCCTTGGAAAATAAAATCATTATGAGCAGAGGTGTCCCTGACAGATAAGCATCTAAAAGGAAAGGATCAAGATCAATAATTGAGAAAAATACAAAAATATCAAATTGGAACATGCTGAATTAAGGGAGGAAACTATAAATTCACATACTATAATAATAATTTGAAAGTAGCAGCTGATGCACAAACATTGGAAAGATAAGAAGAAAACAGAAGAGAGATGTCAAAATAAACTGTATAGAAAGAATCCAAAACAATTCTACATGGAACTGGAGAAGAGTATTAGTACAGTGAAAACATCACCAACTAAAGCTGAAACAGAAACATTCTGGATAATTTCATACAATTACCCTGTTGAGCAAAATGAAAAGCAGAATGGCTACCCTGCATAAGGAAGAATTTGGAAAGTCAAACACCAAAGTTATGGAAAGGTCTGTAGTACCAACAACAGAGCTGTAAAGCAGGTTGAAAAGGTCCTGAATTTTATGAGGGTCTCTACTACCCCAAGGGTCCCCTCTATATCAGAAAGGTTCTCTAGAAGGCTGATCCTAACCATCTGAAGGCTACCAATGACCATCTGACTCTGTGTTAGTAGGGGGACAATATAAGCACCTGCCTATACCCATTTCTACCCCAGAGATTAATTACCACCTTAAATATTGTATAAGAAAGAGATAGGAAAGATAGATTGCAAAGATATATTTTTATTTCTTACCAAGGCAATACAAGGCAATCAAGAACATCAATCTGACTTCACATCTGGCTGGCAGCATCTCTGGATGGCATCTGGGACTTCTCCGACCCCACCCAGATTTGCTGCCCTTTGTATACCCTCCTGGCTGTATTCAAACCAGTGGTTTACCATTGACTTCAATGTTAAAGGTTGTTTACCCAAAACTTACTTGACCGCAAGGATGCTCACAGGAAAGAGCCCCTCCTTTATCTCAACTGTTACTTCCCTATTTTACTTGCACCTGGTATTATCTTCAGAAAAACAAGTTTTTTTTCTAACTCAGATACAGAACTAAGGGAATCCATTTTGTAGCTACAGGCTCCATTTTGTTTCCAAATTCCTTGACCAAACTTTTCCAATTTAGATTATTTAGGCCTCAATCCGGGCTAAAAACTAGGCCATGCTTTTCCAGCAAGCTCCTAGCCATACTAGCCATCAGAATTTTGACTTGGCCAGAGTTTCTAATAGCCTGTGCTCTATGGTTTGACTTTCCACCCTTTCTACAGTCCCCAAACTGGAGTATTAGAGGCAAAGGCTTAACCAATTTATGGCTCAAACTGTTAACATCACTAATGACAGAATGCAAAAATCAGTTCATCAGGCAGCCAAATCTAACACCACTGTGGCTAACAATGGGAAGAACATGTTTTGCTCTTTTAGGGGGTCTTTTACAAAGACGCACATTTTTTATCACGGTAAAAATCAGCTGGTGTTAAATGCTGAGATGCCCATTATGGGTGTATCAGTGTTTACCTCCAGCTGATTTTTACCAAGATGGTCACCTTTGTGTAATTTTGTTGGCCAAGAACAGATTGTGTTCTGTAGAAAAAGGCAAAAACATTATATATCATGGATTGAGAACAGTATACAATGTCCATAAGAAGAAATTAGACAGTTTGGGTACACTATTATCCCTTGAAAAAGCCATGAGTGAAACAGATTCTGTTGGGATCAGATAAGTGTGCCATTATGATACTTATGCTCTTGAGTTTTGTTATAAAAATGTATTTTAAAAAACTAGAAGTTAAAAATTATGAAGTAAAATACAATACATGCAAAGATCATGTCTAAGAATTGAAAAGAGAAAATTTGAGGTTTTTTGAACAAGGATGACTATTTAACAGAAATGTTCTGAGTAAGTCCTTGAGGTCTTTTTCCTCCGTTTTTGAGGTCTTTTTCCTCTGTTAAACAAGATCTGCCATGTATTTGTTAATGTGAAGTGTTAATTGTGTGGCGTGAAGCACTATATATATTTTTTCCACATTTTGCTTTATTTGGGAGATGTGCCATTTTAGACAGGTCATGGATATGGAAATCATGTAGACCATGTGACACATTTTACAAGACCAGTGCTGTACGTGTATGTGTATAGCAGAAAGATGAGAAGTGTTGATCTGCAAGTGCTGATGCTATGCAGATAAAGAGCAGACCAAATCACCAAACGATAAAAAGCAGTAGGTAACTTATTAAGAACATATAACAATGAGCAAACAACTTTGTCATTCTGTTTCTTAGGTTTAGATTGAAGCAAGAACCTTCTATCCTGAGAAAATGCTCTCTTAATATCTCTCTCAGGGTAACTATTTTCTCTAAATTTAGTCTCCATAATTCTAGCCTGTTTTAAGAGATCATAACTGGTAGACCACATTTGTTGTACTCTAGTATTAGAAGGAAGAGTGTTACATTGATTCCCTATAGGTATGTCATATCTGATTCGTATATATAGATTTCTAGCACAAATTGCATTTAAAAAGGAGATATAGCAGCTTTTGAACTAGAAACTGGGGGAAGGCCGACAGTTGCTCAAAAGCGCATGGTTCGGAATAAGGTATCTTTCAAAGATATCACCAAAACAGGGAATAGGATATCCTGATAGTGAGGTTGCAAAAGAGACCATAGTAGATCAGGAGGGTCATTTTTGATATGACGTGTAAGTCCGACTTTGGACGTTTTGCAAAAAACGTCCAAAATCTGAATAGCAAAGAAGGTCATTTTCAAAAAAGAAAAATGCCTATCTTTTGTCTTCGAAAATAGAAGGTGTTGTGATTTGGACGTTTTGTTTTTTGGTCCATTTTCAAACAAAAAAACTTCCAAGTGCAAAACGCACAAAATCAAGCCATTGTGATATAGGAGGAGCCAGCATTTTTAGTACACTGATCCCCCAGACATCCCAGGAAAGCAATAGGGCACTATAGTGGGCACTGCAGTGGACTTTGTAAAATGCTCTCAGGTACACATCTGACCATTACTTCCTTACCTTGTCTGCTAAGCTCCCCAAAACCCACCCAAAACCCACTACCCCCAACTGTAGAACACTACCATAGCCCTTACAGTTGAAGGGGGCACCTATATGTGGGTACAGTGGGTTTCTGGTGAGTTTTGGAGGGCTTGCAGTTTCTTCCACAAGTGTAACAGGTAGGTGGAGGTAGGAGCCTGGGTCCACCTGTCTGCAGTGCACTGCACCCACTACTAGACTACTCTAGGGACCTGCATGCTATACTGATGGACCCGAGTATAACATCTGAGGGTGGCACAGAAGCTGGCAAGTAATGTTTTTCATCACATTTTGAGAGGGTAGGAGGAGTTTAGTGACCACTAGGGGAATAAGGGGAGGTCATTTCTGATTCCATCCAGTGATCATCTGGTTATTTAGGGCACCTTTTTATGCCTTATTCATTCTAAAAACAGGTCTAGTTCAAAATGTTTAAGTTGTAGTCCTGGATGGTTTTGTTTTGTTACATTATAGCTGAAAAACGTCTAAGTCTTAGGAATGCCCACGTTTCACCCTGAACACACCCCTAGCATGCCCCCTTGATATTTGGATGCACTTCTGAGAAAAACGTCTTAAAATAGGTTTCAAAAATACAGATTTGGACGTTTTGTGAGAAAAATGTCCAAATGCAGCCTTAAGCCACTTTTTGGACATTTTTGTCTTTTGAAAATGAGCACACAGGTGTCTTTAAATAAAAATAAAAATCAGACAAAAGATTGCAAATTAATACTGTCAAGTACAAAGCATGATGTAAATAGGAACGACAAACATAGTTTGAAATATCTATGTACGAATGCCAGAAGCCTAAGAAATAAGATGGAAGAGTTAGAATATATTGCACTAAATGAAAAATTAGATATAATAGGCATCTCAGAGACCTGGTAGAAGGAGGATAACCAATGGGACACTGTCATACCAGGGTACAAATTGTATCGTAATGATAGGGTGGATCGAATTGGTGGAGGGGTAGCATTGTAAGTTAAGGAGGGCCTTGAATCAAATAGGCTGAAAATTCTGCAGGAAACAAAACACATCTTGGAATCTCTATGGATTGAAATTCCATGTGTAAAGGGGGAAAGGATAGTGATAGGAGTGTACTACCGTCTGCCTGGCCAGGATGAACAGATAGATGTAGAAATGTTATCGGAAATTAGGTAGGCAAACAAACTGGGCAACACAATAATAATGGATGATTTCAATTACCCTGGGTAAATGTAACATCAGGAGATGCTAGGGAGGTAAAATTCCTTGACGAAATCAAGGACCGCTTTATGGAGCAGCTGGTACAGAAGCCGACAAGAGAAGGAAAAATTCTAGACCTAGTCTTTAGTGGAGCGCATGATCTGGTGCGAGATGTAATGGTGATGAGGCTGCTTGATAACAGTGATCATAATATGATCAGATTTGATATTAATTTTGGAGTAAGTATACCCAGGAAATCCAGTATGTTAGCATTTAACTTTCAAAAAGGAGACCATGATAAAATGAGAAGAATGGCGAAAAAAAATTAGAGGAGCAGCTGAAAGGGTCAAAAATTGACATCAGGCATGGATGGTATTCAAAAATACCATCTTGGAAGCCCAGGCCATATTTATTCTGTGTATTAAAAAAGGAGAGAGGAAGACCAAACAGCAGCAGACATGGTTAAAATGTGAGGTGAAGGAAGTTATTTGAGCTAAAAGAAAATCCTTCAGAAAATGGAACAAGGAACTGACTGTTTTGATGTCATAGACGCGTTCTGCCACCACGGCGAATAGCAGCACAGAATTTTCTCATTCCAAACAGCTACATTCCTCTTTGTTAAGCTATTAGCCACAACACAAGAGATTTAATAGACCCCTGATGCAGACCTTGAAGCTGAAATACGGCAGTGTTGGGTCGTTTTTTTAGCTGTTAACATTAAATACTTCCTGATATCCTCCTTTAGCTGTTCTCACTTTTTTGTCCATTGCTTTCATTGCACATGAGGGTTTCCTCCTTCTTTTTGTTTTCTCATTGAAAATAATAAGAAACAGCATAAGGAATGTCAACTCAAATGCAAAGCGCTGAAAAGGAAGGCAAAGAGAGACTTTGAAAAAAGATTGCGTTGGAGGCAAAAAACATATAGTAAATTTTATTTTAGGTATATTAAAAGCAAGAAGCCGGCAAAAGAATTGGTTGGACTGCTAGATGGCCGAGGACTAAAAAGGGGCAGGGAAGACAAAGTCATAGCGGAGAGATTAAATTAATTCTTTGCTTCGGTCTTCACCAAGGAAGATTTGGGAGAGGTACTGGTGCCAGAAATGGTATTCAAAGCTGACGAGTCGGACAAACTGAATGAAATCTCTATAAATCTGGAGGATGTAATTGGGCAATTTGACAAATTGAAGAGTAGCAAATATCCTGGACGGTATTCATACCAGAGTACTGATAGAATTGAAAAATGAACTTGTGTAACTATTGTTAGTCATATGTAATTTATCTTTAAAATCGATCATGGTATCGGAAGATTGGAGGGTGGCCAATGAAAAACCAATTTTTTAAAACAGTTCCAGAGGAGATCCAGGAAATTATAGACCGGTGAGCCCAACATCAGTGCCAGGTAATATGGTAGAGACTGTTATAAAGAACAAAATTACAGAGCATATTCAAAAGCATGAATTAATGAGACTTAATTTAAAGCCAACATGGATTTAGTGAAGGGAAATTATGCCTCACAAATCTATTACATTTCATTGAAGGGATGAACAAACATGTGGATAAAGGTGAGCCAGTCAATATTGTGTATCTGAATTTTCAAAAGGCGTTTGACAAAGTACCTCATGAAAGACTCCAGAGGAAATTGGAGAGTCATGTGATAGGAGGTAGTGTCCTATTGTGGATTAAAACTGGTTAAAAGGAGAAAACAGAGAGTAGGGTTAAATGGTCAGTATTCTGAATGGAGAAGGGTAGATAGTGGGGTTGCCCAGGGGGGTCTATGCTGAGCCATTGCTTTTTAACATATTTATAAATGATCTCGAGATGGGAATAACTAGCGAGGTAATTAAATTTGCTGACTACACAAAGTTATTCAAAGCTGTTAAATTGCAAGAGGATTGTGAAATTTACAAGAGTACCTTACGAGACTGGGAGACTGGGCATCTAAATGGTAGATGACATATAATGTGATCAAGTGCAAAGTGATGCATGTGGGAAAAAGGAACCCAAATTATAGCTACGTAATGCAAGGTTCCATGTTAGGAGTCACCGAGCAAGAAAGGGATCTAGGCGTCATTGTTGATATGTTGAAACCCTCTGCTCATTGTGCTGCGGCGGCTAAGAAAGCAAATAGAATGTTAGATATTATTAGGAAAGGAATGGAAAACAAAAATGAGGACGTGGTGCGACTGCACCTTGAATATTGTGTTCAATTCTGGTTGCCGCATCTCAAAAAAGATTAGAAAAGGTACAGAGATGGGCAACAAAAAAGATAAAGGGGATGGGACAACTTCCTTATGAGGAAAGGCTAAAGGGGCTTGGACTCTTTAGCTTGGATAAAGATGGCTGAGGGGAGATATGATAGAGGTCTGTAAAATAATGAGTGGACTGGAAAGTTGAATTTTCTGTCCCTGTTGCTTACTCCCCCTCTTTCAAGCTGCTGTAAATGACCAGGTTTTTTACCCATTTAAAAGTATTTACAGCATTCACTCTTCAGTGTTGAAAGCCACCCCAGCTTATCTCTGCAGTGAGAGACATGGCGAACTGGTAGCGAACAGACTTAAGTTCTGCAAGTCAGAGACTCTTGTCCAGCACCAAGGCTGGTCTTAGTCAGGGGCGACAGTGGTGGTCCCACAGGGTCTCGCAGCGGCCTTGGCATCTCCCTCCCACTCCTTGCTATTGCCATCTCCTATTTACAGAACTGCACAGGAGTGGGGTAATGCACAGCGATCTAAGTTTTGCCAGTCCTCCCCCAAGCCACAAGGTGCCCTCCAGGTACATACCTCAAGCCACCCTGGTGGTCTAGTAGATTATTCAGGGCAGAAAAGATCCCCAGTCTTTCCTTTCCGCTGCCGCTGACTGTCTTGCTGCCGCATCGCTCCAGCGGTGGCTTCGCGAGACTCCCTCTGAAGTCTTGCGATGCCGCCATTGGAAGTCTTGGCAGCCATTTTAAAGAAGATGTGGCAGCAAGAGGGTCAGGTTAGTGGCAACAGGCAGGAAAGACTGAGGATCTTTCCTGCCCCAAAAAATCTACTAGACCACCAGGGTGGCTTCAGGTATGTGCCAAGAGGGCACCCTGTGGCTCGGGGGAATTGGGGGACCAAGGAGGAGGTCTGGAATATATGGGAGAGGAGGAGAGGGGGAGGGGAGGATACTGGAAAAAACAACAACTTATGTTTCCCTGAGCAGCCGTATCTCTGTACACTCAAAACAAGCAAATCTACGAGATGCTGCATCCACATTGTACTTTATTGTTGGAGGAATTTTTATTTAATCTCACTTAGATTTTCAAACATGCCAGCTTGTTCATACGGATTGTACACAGAGGAAGTATAATAACAGAATAACTTTTTTATAGGTAGATTAGTAAATCATAATCAGAGTGTCTTTTGGAGGGGATGGGACAACCTAGTACTGTTATATTCGTGCAGAGATTTTTTACTCCTGGTAATGGGCCACTACAAAGACATCATGTTATGAGAATCAGATGCTCAGCATTCAGAGTTTTTATCTATTTAGTTACTTATTTATGGCATTTTATCCCACATTAAAAATTAGTTTGAAACCTGGGAACATTTAAAATCTTTTTTTCTTGTGCCTACATCAGAAGAAAAAAAGATGACATGTGGGAACTTGCTCCTTTTGCTTTGTGGAATGCAATGGTATATTATAAAAATGCACTTGCCTTTTTTTTTGTTACTACTATTTCACAGAGAAGGTATTGAATAATGAGGGAAGTGTTTCCTTCATGCAGAACAGACCAGAGTTAGTCTAAGGGCCCTCTTTACTAAGGTGCATTAGCGCTTTTAACGCACCTACAATTAACGCATGTGCTAACCATGTAGGTGCCTATAGGGATATTGTAGACATGTACATGGTTAACGTGTGTTAAAAACACTAATGTGCCTATAATGCAGCTTAGTAAACAGGGCCCTGAATGTGCCAACATTGTCCAGTTCAGTACACGATTAGCAGCCAAGTTCATACAAAGTTAATTATATTCAGTGGAAAATAAATCTGTTGGCTCAGGCTGCTTGCTTTGTGATTATTCAATCACTGTTTCATTATTGCTACCAAGTATTACATATTTAGGATTTGTTTTAATTCAATCATTCACCTAGTCCTTACATGCACATAGTTTTGCTTTTTAAACCCAAAGGTTTCCTATGATAGCACTGTGCTTATTTGAATTAGTTTTTCTCTACAAGTTTTGCTTGATTTGTCTATATTTGAAATAAAAAAAATATTTAAAACACATTTTGTCAACAAAGGGCAGGGCTAGGTGGGGCAGGGTTAGGTGGGGCGGACTCAGGGGCCCACCAAACTGGTCTGCACAGGGCCCCACAATTGCTAAGACCGGCCCTGTCCAGCACATCTACAATTGTAAATTATTTTATTTTGTTTGTTTTGTATTAAAGAAGAGTTTGGTTCAAGAGTTCTGAGTCTTCACAGTGGTGTTCTATACTCTGATTGACTGCATGCTAATCTTCTGTGTAGAAACAGCCTAACAGGAGAGAGAGCAAAACAATTTACACACATCAATTTACAGAATACGCTTAGACATTTGTGTGCATAAAATTGCAATGTGTCAATGATTGCTAAATTCAATTATTGGCACTGATTGGCTTGTTAAGCTAATTAAAGTTGTGCGTGCAAATCCAGAATACGACTAAATTTGTGCATGCAACTCAAAACTGCACCATATAGAATCCAGGGAATATGTCTATTAAGTTCCATATAACTACTATCCATATAGATATTGATGCTGATCATAAATACTAAGCAGTGACTGAGCTGGTACTACCCATTTAGATTTAGGCCCCTTCTCTAATCCAGCCCCTTTTTATATGGATGACATCCAGCCATTTAGCAATTTAACTGGACAGGTGTTCATAAAATATTAGAAATGAACAAAAAGGCAAATTATGTTTTTGTTACCTGCTGCATAACTTGCTCTGAATATTAGTCTGCAAACCTAAGATAAATGTGTCCACTGAGCCATGCTGTTCTCTAACCTTGATTTTCCCCGTTTTTACTGAAGACCCCACTTCATCCATTCACCTGTTTATATTTGTCTCTTTTTTTTTCTAAATGTAGAGTTTTTTTTACAAAGCCACGCTAGCGATTCCCGCATGACAAATGAGAAAAAGCCCATATGAATTGAATGGGCTTCCTCTCATTTGCCACACTGAGAATCCTTAGTGCGGCTTTGTAAAAAAGCCCTTAGGGCTCTGTTTACTAAGGTACGCTAGTGTTTTTAGCAAGCGATAAAAATTAGCATGCGCTAACGCTAGAGACATCCATAGAGATATATGGGCGTCTCTAGCATTAGCACACACTAAAACACTAGCGCGCTTACAGTGCAGCTTAGTAAACATGGTCCTTAAAGCTAAAAAGTTGCTTTCTTAGCACTGTTTAGTGCCCTATTAATTTGCAGCTTTCATGACTCCAAAAGGTCACAACATTCCAACTGTGACTTTGCAGTTAGTCTGGACCCTTCCTGAGAACTGTAAAGTGCACATGATAAATCAAACCAGTAGCAGTTTTGAGAAATCTTGAATTCATTTTCATAATCTGCTGCTCTGACTTCATCGAGCTGTTCCTTTGCTGCCAGCTTGATTTATTATGCATACTTGCATAACCTCAGGGCTTAAAGTTAAATTTAAGTTCTTAAGAATGAGGCATAAAACAGGTTACTCAAAGGTAAACTAGGAAATGACCTCTAGAACTTTAACATACCATTTATGTGTCATTTCTCTGAAGACACAAACAGTTCTACATTCAGATATTTGTGCTATTCTTTGAAAACACATAGCTCTCTCTTCAGTTATCATTACTGGTCAATGCCATTCAGCCATTTCGAGAGCTTTCTAGAGTTCTTGGCAATCTCTAAGCATGTCTCAGCTTTTTTTTTTTTTCCTGACAGTTAAATGGGTATTTAGTTTTCCCCTTACCAGAAATCTCCTGTTAATTTTACTTCTAAAAACTTTTTTTTTTTTAGCTGTCCTTCACTTTCATATGATTTGATGGGTTTTGTTCTCTTCCTTTCTAGTTCTCTAATTAGTGTTTGTCAGTCTTAAAGTGATGGCTGCAACATTGGATCCAATTTAGGCTATGATCCTATGACTGATGAACCCTTCAGGCCACAGGTGCTACTTTGTGGGGCAATTTTCTCTCTTACAAAATTGTATTCCTTTGATTTCACTTTGTTGATTTTCCAAACAATGGCTGAGAGGTTCATTGGCTTCAAGTTTTCCTCCAAAGGCAGGCAGATGATGTCCATTATGCTACTGCTACTTAAGGAAGGATAATGATTTCATAATTCATGGCATCTGGGACTCTTGGCATCCAAAAGGACAATGAAATTTAAATATGCACAAATGCAGAGTGATGCACATAGGAAGAGAAACCCAAGTTGGACCTAATTTAGTTTATGATTCTATGATTGCTGAACCCTCAAGGTCAGAGGTGTTACTTTGGGAGTAATTTTTCTCTCTTACAAAATGTATTCCTTTAATGTTGAGCATATACCCCCCCCCCACCCCACCCCCACACACAATATTCAGTGCTATTTAACCAGTCAGCAATGGTTGCTGACAACTTAAATAACATCTAACTAGCTAACTGTGAATATTCAGTGGGTGATAACTGATTATCTCCTCTATTTGTGGTTAGCACATAGGACCAGATTCTATATATGGTGCCTAAAAAATCCATGCGGTAGACATTTCTGACTAAGCGTATTCTATAAGCGACTCCTAGATTTAGGTGTGGTATATAAAATGATATCCCAGTGCCTAAAACTACACACCTCCATTTACACCACTGTGTTTAAATCACTGTGCATAGATTTTTATGCACTGGGCCATAGAATAACTACACACGTAAACTTTGGAATGCCCGTGAAAAGCCAATTTCCATGCCCATAGCCACGCCCCTTTTGAACTGCACATATTAGAATTTAGGCACAGTTCATTACAGAATACACGTAATGATTTGTGTGCATAAATTATAATATTGTCAATTAGTGTTTCATTATTGGTTATTAAGTGCTGTTATCAGGACTGATTAGTTTGTTAAGCCAATTAAGTTACATGCATTGTTATAGAATACACTTGGATTTTGGTGCGGAATGCTAGACATGATATAGAAACCGGGGGATAGCGGCTAATTGGCTATATCACATGATATAGCTGGTTAGCACTAAGATTCAGTGCTGGGTTTACTGGTTAAATAGGACCTTATAAATAGCAGTCCTATCTTTAACTGCTAGGAACTTAAATGGTTAGTGCTGAATATCAACTTAACTGGTTAAGTTCTGACAGCCAAAAATGAAACTGGAAATTCAATGCAGGTCACCGGGCAGAGCGCGGCATTGAATTTCTGGGTTAAATGCGGGCAGCGAGCTTTAACCTTATTGTGCACTGCTGGCTAAGTATCAGTTCCCTAGTCTTCAGGTAGGCATGCCATAGATTGTAGAGAATCTCTTTGAATATAAGATTAAGAAGCCTATAGCTCTTGAAGGATTAGAGAATGCTAGTTTCCATTTTAGGATTCATCGCACTGGAAAAGGATCTAGACATCATTGTGGACAATAGGTTGAAATCTTCTGCTTGGTGTGTGCTAGCAGCCATTGGAAATGAATTGCTAAGAAAAGGAAGCTTCTCCAGATCCATTTAGCCAGTTGGACCTGAATATTGACTGTTGGTGTCAAGAGGCAATGAACTCTAGATTCAGCACAAACTCATATCACTCTTAATTTTCAACACAAGTAAATGAGTAGTCATAAGTTTATCTTTGCTAGACAAAAGGAGCTAGATTCCAGAGTGGAATGCTCATTTGACCTCCCCTTATACCTCATACCTGCATATGCAAACAGGATCTCTGTAGGAATTTATTGAGCACAAAAGATGCCTGGAAATTAGAAATTTAAAAAAAAAAATAGATACTTCGAAAATTACTATGTTCAAGATGAGAATTTTAGATGTTTTCACCAAAATGTCTACGATTGGACTTGGACATCATATTGAACATGCCCCTCCATAGCTCTTCAAGGATCATTACACCATACTTTAAAATCTCTGCCTTGCCATTTGTTAACTGATCTCTTCTTTGAGATAAGGCTTGAATAAGGAACCTAGGAGGCCATTTTAATTAACAAAGAAAAGGTTTTCAGAATCTGTCTCACCACACGCAGATATAAGCCTCAGATCAATATCCTGGCATAGGATTGAGATTCATTTTTGTCATGATATGCACAAAATTAATCCATCTGGAGAAATTTCAAGAAGAACTCATCCAAGACAAGAGATAGGTTTTTCATTTAATTTAGAATTGTTCTGAATTCAGAGCAGACAGCATTTTAATTTATATTCTGGAAGACCTCCATATGAAGCTAAGCTTTTATTCAAATCACTGGCCAAATTTAACCTTGTAATACAGCAAGCAGTGAGAGGTGATGATCCGCAATTAAGTTTAATACACAAGTGGTGAACTCTAATATGAACAAGGCTCATGCACCTAATTTAATCACCTTCTCTAAGTTCAACACGCTTATATTGTTAAGTACTGTTATATCATAATGAGTAAGTAGATGTTTATTTGACTTTTTATTCTCTCTGGCTATTAAATTTGGTTATTATGTAATTTATGATTTTTATGATTTTAATTTATATTTTATATGTACTAGATTTTACCTCTGACGCAGCCTTTAGGCGAAACATGGCCATGTTGGGTGACTGTTTTTATAAATTGCACACTTCATCAGACTGTTGGTCTGCTCAGTTTTAACCTTGAACAGTTAGGTCCTTCAGATAATTGCAGAAGATTACAAATTATGGGGCCATTTTACTAAGCTGTGTAAAAAGGTGACCTGCGCTATGACTAACATGTGAGTTTCCACACACACACTGAGGCCACTTTTAGCGCAACTGTAAAATGGCTGATTTTTCAATTTTTCAATTAATGGCCACATGCTAATTACTAGACGGATACGGGCTCCCACGCTAACCATGCACTAATTGGCTGGTACATGGCAATGTAGCTGTGCTGATCAGTTTGTGTACGGCAATATAGTTGCATTAACCAATTAGCATTGGGCACACCCACTCTCCATCCACCAAACAAGGAGGCATATGCAGATACCAAAACTACCATGGGATGTCTGAACGCACCTCATGGTAGTGAATTTTCCCACATGGTAAGCACACATTAGTGTTTACCACCACTTAGTGAAAGGACCTCTATGTCTATTGAAATACTTTCCAAATTATCCTCTTCCTCACTTGAAAATAGAAATAGCTATAAACAAATGTTTGTATTTGTTTAGAAAGCTTATAAATGTATTTCAAATATCACACCTACCTACAAATACTAAATGGGTCATAATTAAAAAAAAGTCACAAAATAATAGAGAAACAGAAATGATGAATAGAATTAATATGGTACAAAAAACAGTTTCCCCAAAATATATAAAATAGTAAGAACTAAAAACAGACCCTAGTAAAGATCAGAGAAAGCCATTTTTAAAAAGATAGGTTTTAAGCAACCTATGGACTTGCAATAGGACTTGTAGTACTCAAATATAATTTGGAAAGGCATTCAAAGCTTGTTTGGCTGCCTCTGAGAATGCCCAGGCATGAGAATGAACGTTACTGATTTTCTTCAAAGAAGGTACAGCTAACATATTTTGCTGACTTGACCAAAGTGAATGGATAGCACAATAAGTTGTAATCAGACCCCTAACAGCAGCGGAGTTCTCAGATTTCATAGATTTTAAAAGTAAGGCAAATTGTTTAAACTGAGCCCAGAAAAACATAATCAGCCAATGTGCACTACACAAGATGGAAGGACCATGTTAAAACAGGCAAAACCTACAATCAACCTAGCTGCTGCATTCTGAGCCAACTATAGAGATTTTAATATGATGCCTAGAAGGCATACATATGTAGAGAAACAGGGGTAATCCGCAAACAAACCTTTTCCATAGATGGGAAAGCGGTAGAACTAGAGGACATGATATGAGATTGAAGGGGGGCAGACTCAAGAAAAATGTCAGGAAGTATTTTTTCATGGAGAGAGTAGTAGATACTTGGAATGCCCTCCCGCGGGAGGTGGTGGAGATGAAAACGGTAGCGGAATTCAAGCATGCGTGGGATAAACATAAAGGAAACCTGTTCAGAAGGAATGGATCCTCAGAAGCTTAGCCGAGATTGGGAGGCAGGGCTGGTGTTTGGGAGGCGGGGCTAGTGCTGGGTAAGACTTCTACGGTCTGTGTCCTGAAAATGGCAGATACAAATCAAGGTAAGGTATACACAAGAAGTAGCACATATGAGTTTATCTTGTTGAGCAGACTAGATGGACCATGCAGGTCTTTTTCTGCCATCATCTACTAGGTTACTATGTACTGCTGAACCCCAAACTTTGTATATCCAAAGTAGTTATGCAATAAAAAAAATGGCAATTCTATAATTGTGCATCTGTGTTTATGCGTCACGTGCTTAAATGTACAGAATACTGGTACTTTCATGGGTAAGTGTACACCTAAGCATGGAAGTGTCAGGAAAGTGACTAAGCACTATTCTCTAAGGGCATGCATAGTAGAAGAGGTGGTCTGTGACGATATTCAGTGACACTGTCTGGTTAAGTGCCACCGAATATCAGGGTTTGGGCAGCGACAGGTTATTTGAAGGGAATTGAACTAAACAGGGGCCTTTCCTGCCCAGTTAAATTGCTTTGGTCATATATTTTTCCATATTTTGAAAAGTATCCTTGTGGTTTTAATTACCTCTTTTATTTCACCACACCATTTCACTATGCTGATAATGTTTGATTTTCAGTTGATTTTCATTCATGTGTAGAATATGTTTTATCTGAGCTTCCAAGATTTCAAACACTGCCGATGCCTAAACCAAACTTAGGGCCCTGTTTTCTAAGGTGCACTAGCATTTTTAGCAAGTGTGAATGCTAGAGATACCCATATATTCCTACGGGTGTCTCTAGTGTTAGCATGCACTAAATTTTAACGCACCTACAGCATGGCTTAGTAAACAGGACCCTTTACTTTTGTAACCACGTTTTCTTTGCTTTATTTTTCTAATATTATCACTATAATATTGTCTCCCTTTTCAAAGCTAAATGCTACCACAGTAATTGATTACTCTTAGGGACCTGTTTAATAAGGTGTGCTAGCGTTTTTAGTGCGTGCTAAAATTAGCACATAGTAATGCTAAAGACATCCATATGGGTGTCTCTAGCATTAGCGTGCGCTAATTTTTAGCACTAAACAGATTAGCATGCCTGCATAGCAACTTAGTATGCAGGGCTCTTAGGGCCTCTTTTACAGTCACACTACTGATTCTCAGTGTGACAAATGAGAGGAAGCCCATTCAATTCCTATGGACTTCCTCTCATTTGCCGTATTGGAATTTCTAGAGCAGCTTTGTAAAAGAAGCCCTTAATTTTCTATCTCCTGCAACTGATAAATTTGATTATGTAATGATCATTATTACCAAGTAGTTCCAACCACTGTTACCTCTTGCATCAGGTCCTTCAGTTCACTGAGGTCAAAATGTAAGGTAGTTCCATCCTCACTGGTTCCAGGACATGCTTTTCCATGACAGAGTCACTTAAGACATCTAGAAACTTTATTTCCTTAGCATGCCCTGATGAGACATTTGGCCAAAAAGTACTGGAGAAAATTAAATCTATTATTATGTTGCCAGTTTTATTTAACTTCCTAATTTCTGTTAGCATTTTACACTGCTGCTTCATCCTTACCAGCTGGATAACCTTATACCCCCTTTGGTTCCATGGATAAGTGTTCAAGGCTTGGGCCATTAAATAAGTGGGAAGATCATAAATTAGATGCAACAAAAAGTTTTATTAGATAGTTTGGGGTTCAACATAGTGCTTTAGTCCAAACACAAGAGAGACCTGTCCTACTTTGCAGGCAATAAGGCATCCAAACAGCTCCTCAGCAGGTCTTAGCAGTACCGGTGTCATCCTGGAGGCTTCTTCCTGTTCCCTCTTGGCCTCCTTGACTTATCCTAAATGCAGATTTTACAATTCATCTTTTGGAACCCTACCCCACTGGCAATATATTTCTCTGCCCTGGACCATTTTTGGCTCCTGAATGGTCTTTTCTTACTCCTCAAACCAGAAAATCACCCCCATAGCCTTCTTTCATCACAGATGAGTTAGTGATTCCATGCCCCCCCTAGTAAATGTAAGCACCCTCTGCTTGAAGACTTTTTGAGTCCTGCTCTCCTATACCTTTTTTGGGTTCTGGTCTTTCCAGTCAGATATCAGGCTACTATTTTTCTCTGTTCCCCCCCAAAAAACTTCTGTAAGTTATCCATAGATAGGGCTCATTTCCCAGTTGCTTAGCCAGTATGCTGCTTATATAAGGATACCTGAGGTATTTTCTCTTCTTGAGAGTCCTTCTGTATAGAGGATGGAACTCATCTCATATGAGGAAAGGCTTAAGAGGTTAGGGATTTTCAGCTTGGAGAAGACAGCTGAGGGAGGATATGATAGAAATCTACAAAATCCTGGAGAGGTGTAGAATGGATTAATATGAATCGATTGTTTATTTTTTTGAAAATTAATAAAACTAGAGGATACAATAAAATTACATGGTGGAGCAGATTGGGAACAATCCAATTAGAAAGTGCCCAGGCAGCAAAGGTAGAAAAGAAAAAGATCATTTTCATTTAATCCTTTTTCAGGATTGGTATGTGTCTACTCTGAGAAATGTACATCATTTCTATTTCTAAATGTAGCAGAGTACAAGAGAGCACAACCACAGAAGAACAATCCTCCACGGGAAAAGTACTCCAGTGTTGTGGGTTTGCAGAGTACAAGAGAAAATGTATTTCTGTTTTACAAGTTTTGCACTACATATAGAGTCTGGCTTTCTGGGGGTGTCCATTTCAGTTTTTGTCTGCATGCTTTTTGAGTTTGCCTTTTCTATGTTAGGTGAATATCTGTCCATGTTCTTAATGTGTGGCAGAGGTGAGGGAGTCTACTAGCATGTAATGTCTTTTAGGAATCTGTATCAGTACTGCTTATTCTAGTTTCCCAGTAACAGGTATATTGGTGCTCTAGAGTCCATTGTAATAGTTATACCACTATCTTTCATAGGCCAGTTAGGGCTGTTATGGTTTGATAAGTTTCCTATATAGGTTTTGAGTGTCTTTTTGCAGGGGCTTGTTTTATTTTGTAAAGTGTATGGCCCTATTTGAAACAGGCTGTGGGGCAAGGGCCAACAAATGCATCCTTTGTTACCCAAAATAATAATGTTCAGGACAAGTGGTTGCCGTATCCTATAGAGTCACCACACAAACAGAAATCTGTCTGCTTTAAACAATATATTTGGCAGTGGAAGGAGTGTGGACTATTCCTGAAGTGATAATCCCCACTGAATATTTTTTGTATAGGGATTAGTAAGAGGAATAGCTTCACAGTTGGGGAATATGGAGTTTTTAAATGAAGCTTAAGGGTTTATAGTGAGATTCTGACCAACCTTTTAGAGAATCCAAACTTCCACATATAAACATGTGTTGAATGATGCTATTAATTATAACAATGGCTTTACTGGGTAACTGGCTGGGGAAGGGGAAGGTTTCTTTATGTATAGAAGGCCATGCTGTCTTATATTACTAATTTAAAAGTAGGGGAAGGAGAAGGGTAGGATGTGTGGAAATGCTGATTTGCACTGTCCTTCTGATGCCACCCTAAATATTTTTGTCTCAAGACACCTCTGCTTGATAATAAAAGGAATACTTGCTATCAGTCTTCAATTAGAAACGTTTGAAGAATCTAGCAAATATGTTGATGTTTTTCAAACTGGGAGCTACGACTGAATTAGTATATTCACCAAAGGAATTTAGAAACTATATCTGTAGTCTTCTTAATGACTTCATCCAGACAAAGATCTAATAAAATACAGCTTTAGTTAGAAATAATAAGGTAAGCTCTACCACTAATACATTGAAATACTGAACCAGACAAAATGACTGCAGATAAAAGGATATATGGCCTAATTAATCTGCCCATCCATATCTGTGCTAATTACCTTGAAGGTGCTCTGAGGTTCCCCTCCCTCTTCCTCCAGCCAAAGTCAGAACTCTGAGCCCTCAAGATCCCCTGGTCAAGGAGGTGGGAAGCAATTAGTTGCTAAGAGACTGATTGAGGGAGGACCCTGACTCAGAGCTACTCTTCCCCCTCCCATCTCCTCTGCTCATTATCTCATCACTGAAACCTGATCCAGTACTGATCTCAACAGCTGAAAGGTAGACCCTCTTAAGTCAGTAAGAGAGGGAAGCCTGAAATAACACAAAAGACCAGAACACCAGACCCCACACCAAAGAAAAAATGCCTTATCACACACCCAGTCATCAGAACTCGGTCTTATTAGTCTCCCACAGTGAAAAGAAACCAAAATTAACACCTTCAAACTACTCCTAATAATCTACTCCTTAACACTGACCACCCCTCTTGCAGAAAGTAACATTATACGCATACTATACAATCATCAAAGATTGATCAGATACACCACACCTCATTAAACTGACAACAATGTAAACAAAGGAAGAACACCAACATGCAGACAACCACCACATAATGCAAAGAAGGGTCCAAACAAACTCACCTCAAAAAATAAAATGACAAATAATAAAAGTCCACACAACACCAGATACTGAAGACCTAATCCAAACAATCCAAGTGGGCTACATCAACGCCAGATCTGCAGTAAACAAAACAGCAATACTAACAGACTGGATCATGGCAGAAGACCTTGACCTACTCTTAATCACCGAAACCTGGATCCACAACCAAAAGGACCCCATAATCCTAGACCTGTGCCCTCCAGGATACAAAATCACACACTGGACCAGAAAGGAAAAGAGAGGTGGAGGCATAGCACTAATCTATCGATCCCACTTTACCACCGAAATCATTGCCGAGTCCAAGACACCTCAACTTGGAATTGCCTCAATCAGAATCCACAACAAAACTCTATGTGATCACTTGAATTGTGTCTTGTTTTATAGACCTCCAGGTAACTGGAACAAAGACCAGACTAACTTCATGGACTTCATTTTAAACATATGTGTAGCCAACTCCAATGTACTAGTATTAGGAGACTCAACCTTCACCTAGAAGACCCAAACTCAATCAACACACGTGAATGTAAGGAATTCCTCCAACTATGGGATCTCAAATGGTCACAAATGCAAGCAACCCACGCCAAAGGGCACACACTTGATCTTATCTCACACAAACTTTCAACAGACCAGAACCTAATAATAATTGATATTAAGTGGACAGAAACACCCTGGTCTGATCACTACAAATTAAACTTATCCCTACACTGGCGGAAGAAGGAATTACACCAAATACAAGAACACACATCCTACAGCACAAGAGGTCAAGTAGACACAAAACATTCTGGCAACAGATATACAACAAAGAATGGACAAAACAAACAGACTCCATATATTACCTCGTGGAATGGGATAAAAGATGCAAAAGCATGCTAGATGAAATAGCACCCTTATGAACAAGAACTTCACGTAAGCATAACTCAATACCATGGTTCAATGATGAACTGAAAAAGCTAAAAACACAATCCTGGAAATTCAAACAAGCATGAAGAAAAACAAAAGATGAACACACACTCACCACATGGAAACAATCACAAAGAAAATACAAATATGCAATAAGACAGACCAAAAGATCATACTATAAAACTAAAATAGGGACAGATTACAAAGACACAAAGAAATTATACCAACTTGTGAACAAACTCCTAGACACCAACTTGGTCACTAGATCGAATACAGACATCCCATCTGCAGACAACCTTGCTAAGTATTTCAATGAAAAAATTGCAAACCTACACAACACGCTATGTCAGGGCAACACTGACATTGAAATCTTCCTTAATGAGTTGGACCCAACCACTGGAGAATACCTGGCTGACCGAACCTGGTTAAAATTCGCCCTCCTGTCAATGCAGTTCCACAGGCGATCAGCAGATCCTCCAACACCCACTGTAAACTAGAAACCTGTCCCAACTACCTAATGAAATCCGCCCCTGACCACTTCATAGCAGATCTCACATCCCACCTAAACTATATGCTTCAGCAAGGTCTCTTCCCTAAGGAAAATGGCAATATCCTACTCACCCCAATACCTAAAGGTACCAAGAAAAAAACATCTATCCCATTGGTAGTCAAACTGATGGAAAGTATGGTAACCAAACAACTTACAGATTATGTAAGTAAATTCTCAATATTACACGAATCACAGTCAGGATTTTGCCCCCTCCACAGCACCGAAACAGTACTACTCACTCTCTTTGCCAAATTCAAGCAGGAAATAGCAATAGGCAAAAACATCCTTCTCCTCCAATTCGACATGTCTAGTGCATTCAACATGGTAAACCACAATATATTAATAAGACTACTACAGTGGTGGAAATAAGTATTTGATCCCTTGCTGATTTTGTAAGTTTGCCCACTGACAAAGACATGAGCAGCCCATAATTGAAGGGTAGGTTATTGGTAACAGTGAGAGATAGCACATCACAAATTAAATCCGGAAAATCACATTGTGGAAAGTATATGAATTTATTTGCATTCTGCAGAGGGAAATAAGTATTTAATCCCTCTGGCAAACAAGACCTAATACTTGGTGGCACAACCCTTGTTGGCAAGCACAGCGGTCAGACGTCTTCTGTAGTTGATGATGAGGTTTGCACACATGTCAGGAGGAATTTTGGTCCACTCCTCTTTGCAGATCATCTCTAAATCATTAAGAGTTCTGGGCTGTCGCTTGGCAACTCGCAGCTTCAGCTCCCTCCATAAGTTTTCAATGGGATTAAGGTCTGGTGACTGGCTAGGCCACTCCATGACCCTAATGTGCTTCTTCCTGAGCCACTCCTTTGTTGCCTTGGCTGTATGTTTTGGGTCATTGTCGTGCTGGAAGACCCAGCCACGACCCATTTTTAAGGCCCTGGCGGAGGGAAGGAGGTTGTCACTCAGAATTGTACGGTACATGGCCCCATCCATTCTCCCATTGATGCGGTGAAGTAGTCCTGTGCCCTTAGCAGAGAAACACCCCCAAAACATAACATTTCCACCTCCATGCTTGACAGTGGGGACGGTGTTCTTTGGGTCATAGGCAGCATTTCTCTTCCTCCAAACACGGCGAGTTGAGTTCATGCCAAAGAGCTCAATTTTTGTCTCATCTGACCACAGCACCTTCTCCCAATCACTCTCGGCATCATCCAGGTGTTCACTGGCAAACTTCAGACGGGCCGTCACATGTGCCTTCCGGAGCAGGGGGACCTTGCGGGCACTGCAGGATTGCAATCCGTTATGTCGTAATGTGTTACCAATGGTTTTCGTGGTGACAGTGGTCCCAGCTGCCTTGAGATCATTGTCAAGTTCCCCCCTTGTAGTTGTAGGCTGATTTCTAACCTTCCTCATGATCAAGGATACCCCACGAGGTGAGATTTTGCGTGGAGCCCCAGATCTTTGTCGATTGACAGTCATTTTGTACTTCTTCCATTTTCTTACTATGGCACCAACAGTTGTCTCCTTCTCGCCCAGCGTCTTACTGATGGTTTTGTAGCCCATTCCAGCCTTGTGCAGGTGTATGATCTTGTCCCTGACATCCTTAGACAGCTCCTTGCTCTTGGCCATTTTGTAGAGGTTAGAGTCTGACTGATTCACTGAGTCTGTAGACAGGTGTCTTTCATACAGGTGACCATTGCCGACAGCTGTCTGTCATGCAGATAACGAGTTGATTTGGAGCATCTACCTGGTCTGTAGGGCCAGATCTCTTACTGGTTGGTGGGGGATCAAATACTTATTTCCCTCTGCAGAATGCAAATAAATTCATATACTTTCCACAATGTGATTTTCCGGATTTAATTTGTGATGTGCTATCTCTCACTGTTACCAATAACCTACCCTTCAATTATGGGCTGCTCATGTCTTTGTCAGTGGGCAAACTTACAAAATCAGCAAGGGATCAAATACTTATTTCCACCACTGTATATAAGTTTGGGACTGGTGAAAACATACTTAGCTGGATCAAGGGTTTCCTAACCACAAGAACATAACAAGTAAAATCAAACTCAAACATATCATCGACATAGAAAGCAGACTGCGGAGTACCTCATGGATCACTGCTATCACCGATCCTCTTCAACCTGATGATGACCCCACTAGCCAAGTCCTTATCCAACCAAGGCCTTAACCCTTTCATCTATGCAGACAATGTCACAATATTCATTCCTTACAAATCTAAACTGACAGAAATCACCAACGAAATCAAAATCAGCTTGAACATCATGGACTCTTGGGCAAATGCATTTCAACTAAAACTAAATAAAGAAAAATCACACTGTCTCATCCTCTCATCACTACACAGTGTGGATAACCCCACAATTATCAACACCCCAGATTACATCCTCCCTATCTCAGACAGCCTGAAAATCCTCTGTGTTACAATGGACCACAACTTATCACTAGAATCAGGTGACATCCGCAACAAAGAAAATGTTCACGTGAAACAATTCTTCCCAAGAGGAATATTTTGCAACCTGATATAATCAATGGTACTAAGCCATGTAGACTACTGCAATGGAATTTATGCAGGATGCAAAGAAGAAACCTTAAAGAATCTTCAGAAATGCTCAAAACCCAGCAGCCAGGCTTATCTTCGGAAAAACGTGATTTGAAAGTGCAAAGCCCCTTCGCGAAAAACTACACTGGCTCCCAATCAAAGAACGCATTGCTTTCAAAATCTGCACTCTGGTTCACAAAATTATCTACGGTGAAGCTCCGGGATACATGACAGACTTGATCGACTTACCAACTAGAAACACATCCAAATCAACACAAACGTACCTAAATCTGCACTACCCAAGCTGCAAAGGACTCAAGTACAAATCAACTTATGCATCCAGTTTTTCCTACATAAGTACACAACTATGGAACGCATTACCAAAAGCCTTGAAAACTATGAACGACCACCTAAACTTCCGGAAAACACTAAAAACTAACCTGTTTAAAAAGGCATACCCTACCAATCCAACATAAGCACCACCACGCTGGGAAAAGAGCAAAGGTCCATCAAGCCCAGCACTCCGTTTCCGACAGCGGCCAATCCAGGCCCCAAGAACCTGGCAAAACCCCCAAATTTAATAACGATCAATGGATTTTTCCTAACGATCAATATAAATGCCTGATCTCTGCAACACAACAAAACTAAAGAACGTAATGGACATAACAACTCTTCCGTTATACGATTCCCTAGTGTGGCTGGGCCACATGAACTTTATCTTACCACAACATCATTTTGTATTTGTTTACACCGGAGTTTGTAACACCTCTCCGGTACTATGTAAGCCACATTGAGCCTACAAACAGGTGGGAAAATGTGGGATATAAATGTAATAAATAAATAAATAAATAAATATCATCTACTAATCTCTGCAATCCTTCCTTTCCTTCATGGATCCTCTCTGCTTATCTCATGCTTTTTTGAAGTCAGGTACAATATGTGCCTCCACCACCTCCACTAGGAGGCTGTTTCATATATCTGCCACACTTTCTATAAAGAAATACTTCCATGGATTACTCCTGAGTCTATCTTCTTTCACCCTCATTCCAAAGTGTCCTCTCAATTGAGAGAGGCCTGCCTCCTGTGGATTTATAACATGGAGATATTTGAATGTCACTATCATATTTCCAATGTACTACCTTTTTTCATAGAGGAGTGTGGTAGCCATGTTAGTCCACTCTTAAGGTTATCAATAGAAATCAAACAAAATAAAACATGGAAAAGAAAATAAGATGATACCTTTTTTATGTCCAATAAAAAAAGGTATCATCTTATTTTCTTTTCCATGTTTTATTTTGTTTGATTTCTATTGACTACCTTTTTTCAAAAGTGTATGTATTTAGATCTTTAAGCTTGCCCCTATATGCTCTATCATAAAAACCACATACTATTTTAGTACATAAGAATATAAGAATGCCATATTGGGTCACATCAAAGGTCCATCAAGCAGTGGATTTGTCACAGTTCAAGGAAGAGATGGTGAGCCCTTGGACCATAGCCAGAACCAGGCGAGTTACTCAGACTGGACACAGCACTGGGCAAAGTACTGGGAAGGGCAAGACAAGGCAAGCAAAGCACACAAAGCTACACAGGACAAGGTAGACAAGACAGGAACTGGACCCAGATGAGGCAAGGTAAAGCAAGGCAGAAGGGAGGGCAAGATAAGAAAAACTGGGCTAAAACTGTGTCCAGACAAGGCAAAGCTAGTCTGTGGACAACTTTATTCTGCTAGAGAAGGCTAGATAAGTGCATTTCACTTTGTTTAACAAATATTGTAAGAAATGAAAGGGTGGTACTTTTGCACTTATGTAAATTGTGGTGTGGTTTTTTTGGCAGTGATGAAGAGTTATTAGCTCCGAAAGTGTTCTACATGGAGCTCTTTAATGCTTTTTTTCCCACCCACTTTCCACTTTGTATAAATCTATAGACTTACTTCACAAATTATTGAGGATTGTGTTGAATATTCATTACCATAGGCCTGGATCTGCCACTTCCCTCATAGTTAATAGTTTGGACTCTTCCTTTTCTCAGCTTCACCAAACTATTGCTACAACTATATAAAGAGCCCTTCTTTATAAAGACTGTCTTAACCTTAATATATAGCAACAACAACCAGGGCTCCAGCTCTTGCTCCCTAGGTGGCTTTATTTTTCCAGTTAATATAAGCATTTGTGCTTAAATGCTGGAATCCACATGTTACTTATAATGAGGCTCTTTTACAAAGGCACATAAAGGCCCACGCATGTCCAGTGTGCCCCAAATCGGCATTACCGCCCAGCTACTGTGTGCCCCAGATGGTAATTCTGAATTTGGTGCATGCTAAAAACATGCAGTAGAAAATATTTTCTATTTTTATACCGCATGGCACTTACCCAGCCGTAAACAGTAGTGGATGCGCGCTGCATACCTACTGACTGGGTAGTGAATGAGACCTTACCACTAAGTCAATGGGTGGTGGTAAGGTCTCAGGCCAAAAATGGATGTATGCTGGTTTTTATTTTGCCACACATCCATTTTCCAGCCCCTTAACCCATTAATGCCCAACGTTCCCATATGGGATTTTATTATGGGAACATTGGGCACTAATGGGTTAAATAAAAGCCCTTTTTTCCAGGATGTGCAAAAACTGGCCTGTTGTGCACCCAAAAGATGTGCTCACACTGCTGCAGACCACTTATTATGATGGCTTAGTAAAAGGGCCCCAATATTCTATAAGTTATATGCCTAAGGGAGGGGATTGCCTATGCTTTGCCAGGATTTCTTCATATGCAAAGTCAAAAAATTGTGTGGACAAATTCAGGCACATGCCCAATTTGAGGGCACAATTTAATTGAATAATGAGCTAATTTGCACCAATATTTGACTTTTTAACAAGCAATTATTGGCACTAATTTGAATTGGCATTTATACATGCAAATTTAAGCATGGAATCCTTGCCTAAAATTTACACACAATCTGAAAAGGGGCAATGAAATGGACGGGTCATGGGCATAATGGGGGTATTCCTAAAATTAATGCTCATTGTTATATAATACCAGGGATATACGCCTAATGTAGGTTCATACATTTGCACCACATTTCAGTTGGTGCAAATGGCCGTGCCTAAAAGTTAGGTGCGATTCCCAGGCGTAAGCACTATTCTATAAATCGAGCCTAACCTTAAGCATGGCTTAAAGAAAAGCACTTTCTTCATCATCAGTTTTTTTTTGGTGCCATATATAGAATCTAGCCCTATGTATGAGAAGCATATGTTTACTGAACAGTATTTAAATGTTTTTGTGGCACTTACTACTACTACTACTACTTATCATTTCTAAAGCACTACTAGACGTACGCAGCGCTGTACACTTGAACATGAAGAGACAGTCCCTGCTCGACAGAGCTTACAATCTAATTAGGATAGACAAACAGGACAAACAAGAGATAAGGGAATATTAAAGAGAGGATGATAAAATAAGGGTTCTGAACAAGTGAATAAGGGTTAGGAGTTAAAAGCAGCAGCATCAAAAAGGTGGGCTTTTAGCTTAGATTTCAAGACGGCCAGAGATGGAGCTTGACGTACCTGCTCAGGAAGTCTATTCCAGGCGTATGGTGCAGCAAGATAAAAGGAACGGAGTCTAGAGTTAGCAGTGGAGGAGAAGGGTGCAGATAAGAGAGATTTACCCAGTGAACGGAGTTCCCGGGGAGGAATGTACCCCCATGCTGACACAGCCCATTCACTTGGAATGCACTGTATTGGCATTGCTGCGTGGCTTAGTAAACAGGGGGGCTATAGACATACATATGTGCATTTATGCCAGTATTCTAATCATTTATGCATGTAGTCTGCATGTAGATTTTTGCATGTTTATAGAATTACTCCTTAAATGTTGCCAAGAATCATAGACTTCTGTGTAATGTGCAGACTAAGGTACAGCAGTTTTAAAACTGGTTGTGATTTTTCCTTTTTGGTAGCTGAAATAAATAAAATAACTTTCAAACTCTGTACACAGTTAAATCTGTAACAACTGAAAAATGATATTCATAACCTGAATTTCAATGAAACCAATTATCTGTACTGTGGTAATTCACTTGAGAATACTCCTAAAGGTTTAATGTTTCTTAAGAGAAATTAAAGACAGCTGTAACAATACCATAAAAACAAAAAATAGCAGCTGCAAAAGAGATTAACATTCCAAAATTGTATTTGAAATTGATCTGTTATTTTTCCAGCACCAACATATATATATATATATACTTTTCAAACCTATTCTTTAAAGAAATGTGTGTAAAAGTTAAGTCCTGAAAATTGTTAATGTTGCATAATGTATGATGTTTTGCTCACAGTTTTTCTTTCATATCTTTTGACAAACTCAAATGATAAAATATCTGACATCTAAAATGACTTAATTAAATTGCTCAAAATTCAATATCCACAACTAATACTACTGCAGCATTTATTATGAGTTAATTTATTTGAGTTGCTTAATATTTGTCATGCTAATCCTCAGCTTAAGCCATTTCTACAAGTAAATCCAAGCTATGGATGTGGATGTGGGGATTTGATTATTCCACACGTGCCTTGTTGGAAAGCTTTCCCCATCTTATATTATTTGATAAATTGTCCACAGATAATGCAGGTGAAAATCTCCACAAATAACCTTTCCAGGGGCAATAATCAAAACACATTTACTTGCACAGTTTTGTTTATTCGTGCAACCTTCACAGAAAAAAAAACATGTCCATGAAGATTTCTCCAACATGGATAATTTTGTTGATTGTCCCCTTCATATTATTTGTGTGGAGGTGGATTTTAGAAAGGACATGCAAACTGCAGGTTGAAATTTAAGTACAGTTTATTTTAAAATACTTGGTAAAATGGATTTTTATGTACTGGTTACATGTGAAAAGATCTTCCATTTTAGAATCATCAACATCTAAAATATGAATGGGTCATCAGGGGCACATAAACATGTATATATCATGTCACAGCTAGGGGGGCGTCCCAACATCTGTTCCTAGATTCACTCCTATGCCTGGGCAATGATTTTCTGTTCTGGAGCCAGCACCATCCAGGAAAATACTGTCTGCACATCACCTTGTCCCTTAGTGGCAGGCCCTCCCCTTCTCCTATCCCTCCAGAAGCTTCTTTCTCACCTATTAAAAGACCATATTTTCAGATTTAGACAATGTAAATTCTTTATTTAGTTTACCTAAATGATACAAACCTCCTCCTTTCTACTTAGAAGTATTAGTACAAATTCCTTCTATAGAGTTTGGCTCCTTCTGAGCAACTAAGAAGATCCATTATAATAAACAGAACTAAACTTTCCTCAGGTAAAGTTCCAACAATGCAGAGAAAACCTTAGAAGCAAATATATTCCTTAGTCTGAACATAATGAACTTCCAAAATAAACAGAACTGAAAGCTTCTCATCCAATTCCTTCACACTGAGGGGCTGATTCAGAAAACTACTGCCCACTCAAGCTGCACCAGATGGGGCTGGGCGCAACTATTTTCCAAAATGGTGTTGCTGGAGGCAGGAGCACATGGGCATTGCTCCTGCTTCCCTGAAGAAAGAACCTGGGGAGGGGTCAGAGGGACATGAGAGAGGGGTCAGGTGGATGAGGAGTTCTACTAGATACCAGGAAATGATTTTTATTTTAGTTAAGGGGACGAAAGGGGGTCATATGGGGTAGGGGTGCCCTGACACTAGGTATTTTTAAAAACTAATGGAGAAGGAGGTAGGGTTGGGTCCCTTGGTTTACAATCCACTGCCCTATCTGCTTGGCTACTCCTCTGTTCTGCAGGGACATCTGTGTGGCCATATTTGAAAATGATGCCAGACAGACATTCTTGTCCCTGGATTTTTGGCATTCAAAAGTTAGATGTTTCGCTTTGGAAAATGGCTATTCATTTTTGATATTTTCAGTGCATAATGTCCATCTCAAAGCCAAAATTGAACAAGAAATCTAGACATTTTTCCTGTTTCATTATGGCTGCAAGACGGCTGGGTTTTTTTTTCCCTTTTTTTTTTTTGAACATAGGGCTACTTTTCCCTTACTCTAGACCCCAGGGAAACAGCTTGGGGGTAAGTAATGCCTTTAGGGGCATACGTGGGGGTCCAATGGTGGGGTCTCTTGCTTTCCTGGAAGTGAGGGTGCAGTTACTTACCACTAGCCCCTTAAGGATACTTCCTGGAGCATTGATGATCTGCAGAGCAAAAATAACACTAGTTTTGAGCCAATATTATTTTTACATGAATAAAGCAGCTTGTAGAAGACTTTAAAAACAGTCAACATATGGTTAGTGCATGAAAAAGGGAAAAATACTGTAAAATGTTTTAACACATTTTTCAGTAGCCCCTTTCCCCACACTAACCATGGGATTCTATATATTGCACCTTAATTTTCATGTGGAAATTATAGCATATTCTGTAACAGTGAGCATAACTTAATTGGTTTACTAGCTAATCGGCACTATTAATTGGATGTTAACAAGCAATTATCAGCACTAATTGGCATTAAGAGTCACACGTAGAACTCACTACATGTATGCTGTAACATGGTGCACGTAAATTCCAAGTTGCACTATTGAAAAGGGGGTGTGGTTATGTCATGGAATGGGCGGGTCATGGGTATTTCGAAAGTCTGTGCGCGTTGTTATTTAATACACCCGATCTGTGCCTAATTTAGGCATCAGTATTTACTCCAAGTACAGCATGGCCTAAATGGATGTGATCAAATTTGGTTGCATGGAGAGGTGCTCAACATTATTCAATATACTGTACAGAAATGTAAGCCTATTCTATAAACTTTAGACATACTTTAGAGAATACACCTAGGCATATGCTTTACTGTGTGGACTTTTTAGGTGCCATATATAAAATCTAGTCCTAAATGTGCATTAAGGGCCTAATACAGTTTAGTAGAAGGGCCCCATAGATAACAGTTTAAAATTATCCATCTCCACATTCATCCCAAAACATGTCATTAAGCAATTTGTCTCCTAATGTATTATATGGGCCAGATGCAGTTTAGCCATGGACTACATCAGACTCACAGGCCACATATTCTCTACCCTTGGTTTTCATTATCTGTAGGGCCTTGTAATAGGCCTCTGGTGAGGCCCCATTTAGAGTACTGTGTGCAGTTCTGGAGATCGCACCTATGGAAATATATAAACAGGATGGAGTCGGTCCAGAAGGTGGCTACAAAATTGGTAAGCAGTCTTGAACACAAAACCTATAGGGACAGGCTTATGAAACTCAACATATATATGCTGGCAGAGAGGAGGGAGAGAGGAGATACGATAGAGATGTTTAAATATCTCAAAGGTATTAATGTACAGGAAGTGAGCCTTTTTCAACTGAAGGAAAACTCTGAAATGAGGGGGCAAATGATGAAGTTAAGAGGAAATAGGCTTAGGAGGAATCTAAGAACGTATTATTTCATGGAAAGGGTGGTGGAAGCATGGAATGGCCTCCCGGTGGAGGTCATGCAGTTGAGGACCGTGTCAGAATTTAAGAAAGCTTGGGATAAGCACGTGGGATCTCTTAGGAAAAGGAAGAGTTAGAGGTTACAGAGGATGGGCAGACTGGATGGGCCATTTGGCCTTTTATCTGCTGTCATGTTTCTATGTTCTTAAAACCAATTTTAGGGAGACAACAAGAGCAATTGCCTGGGGAACCCAGCATCACAGGGGTTCTTTTTGAAAATCTGAGTTATGTCATCAAGGCAAGTCTTCAGGGCACTTGCCACTAGCTGAGGCCACTCATTTTCTGCCCTGGGTCCTGATGCATCTAAAATCAGCCCTGCTCTAAGGACTGTGCTTGCAGAGAGAATGCCTCAATTCAGTACTGAACAACGTTCAGCTGTTTCTACCAGAAATCAACTTGCCAGCTGGGATCAAGGAGCATTTAGACAAATAGGTATAGTTTATTTTAACAGTGCATCTTTTTGTCTTCTTAGCCATTTTTTACTACAGAGAAAGAAGGTCCTCTTACCACAATGACCTTGTACTATTATTCAGTTCAGTTGAAGCAGGTTCCAATTAGACACAGTTCATAAGAAATGGAGAAGAACAGATGCAGAAAGGAAAAGTAGAACAAATAAGGAGTCACAAAAAAAACAAATCAAGAAACATTTTTCCTAGCTTATGGTTTCAATAATTCAGTTTAATTGGCTGTGCAAGCCACTTGCATGTAGTAATATGACAAAACATTCCAGAATGGAAACACACAATTTTGAACAAAGTTTCTGAATACATAATTTGTTGACAGTGCAAATACCATGCACATCTAAGTCAGCTATGATATAGATGGGTATGGTATTTGTACAGTAAGTTAAGGCTGGCTTCAAAATAGTATAACATCTTCAATGAACGTTTGTTTCATTAATGAAGATTGTATGAAAGCCACTTTCAACATTATGATGTAATGAAGCATTCTTTTCCATCTAATACATGTGAAGTATAATTTTTTAACTACCTGCCTGTCTTGTATGGCAGATATGCTTATAAAGGAATTATGTATAATTACTTTTATAAAATTTCATCCTGCAGAGATTCACACAAAGGGTCCCTTTACTAAACTGCACTAGCGATACACACTCAGCAAATATGATGAAGCCCATTCAAATTGAATGGACTGTGTCACATTTGCCACGTTGGGAATCACTAGTACGATTTAGTAAAAGGGGCTCAAAGTTACACTTGCTGTGGGACTTTTCCCCATTTTATTTTATGTTCCTATAAGCATTTCACCCAATATTTAGCTGCTGGCAGTCAGCATTTTTTTTAGACCCAGATATTCCAGCTCAGGGCATGTTCGGGCATGTACATGTATGCATACACTCTATGCGTGTATATACACATTTTATAAAATTGGCATCTACAGTTCAACTTCCCAGTTCCATTTAAAATATTCCCTTGGGAATAGTTATGCATAGATAGCACAAATGTAGATTCAATCTTGCAGTGCACCCACTCTTTATATGTGTATTCTCATGCTCAATTTTATAAGAGCCAATAAATATATTTTACACATGGACAATGGTTTATAATATTACCCTATAATTTGCAGTACCAATTCTTCTCTACTTACCTTTCCTAAATACTTTGGGGGGTCTTTTACTGAAGCTTAGCTCGAGTTATCTGCAACAGGGCCTATTTTATTTCTATGGGCCCTGCTGCAGATAGCTCAAGCTAAGCTTTAGAAAAAGACCCCCTTTATCTCTCTAAAAAAAACCATCAACATAAATTAGACAATAAACAACTAAGTATTAGAAATACAGAAAGCACACAGAAACACGAAAACATCCACTGATATCAAAATAGGATCAAATAATGTACCCCTACCACCAAAATGTAGCTACATGCTAGCTAGTGAAGGTCAACAGAATGAAGGCTGTCTTTGCTTTCTTATGAAACAACAAATAATATATTTCCAGGCTAAGCTCTAATAGCAATTCATGCCACAGTTTAGGCTATATTGCTGGAAACGCTGTATTGAAGGGGTCTTCAAATCCAGCCCTTGAGTTCTATAACCCAGCATGGTTTTCAGGATTTCCACAATGAATATATACGGGATCTATTTGCATGCAATGGAAGCAGTGAATGCAAATAGATCCCACACATATTCATTGTGGAAATCTTGAATACCAGGCTGGGTTGTGGACCTCCAAAACTGTAGTGCATATTGAACTAAGGGACCTGTTTACTAAGCTGCGTTATAGGTGCGTTAACGTCTTTAACACGTGTTAACCATGTACGTGTGTTAACTGTATATGCACCTACAATACCCCTATAGGCCACTACATGGTTAGCGCATGCGCTAATCGTAGGTGCATTAAAAACATTATCGCGCCTTAGTAAACAGTGCCCTAACTTAGCAACATGTACCGCTTGGGAGCAGGTATACATGCTTGTTTATCTCATTATGTCTAAAAAAAGGGTCATCTTAGAGCCATTTGTGAACAGGAAAAATATCTGGATTTCCTTTTCAAAAATGGCTCTCAGATGGAATTTTCATTTAATAAAGAAGACGACTATATATGATTGAAATAGGTCTAAGCACAAACGTCTTTCTTTTTTGACTGGGATATGTCTTCTATTATCGCTGAAAGATGTCCTAATTTTGGGCCCATCTTAGTCCCGCTCAAAACATGTCCATAAATGTGCCCTTCTTGTTATTTGGATACACTCATTGGAAAAGGTTCAAATTCCGCCTTTCTTTAAAATCACGATTTAGATGTTTTTGGCAGATGGATACCTTTTTGATCATTTTGCATAGTCTTGTCATCACACAAACAAATTTTATAAGAGGTATTTTGGAGGTAATTTTATAAAATCATCTCCATACATATGTAGCCATATATGTGCATAAAATGACCTCTTCTAAAATATTGACTAGTGTAATAATAGGTGCCATAATGATGCACATACTTTGCTGACAGGTGGAGTTTGGGCAGAGTGTGGCTGAATAAGCACATGTGCTTGTATGATTATGAAATTCCTTAATCTATATACATATGGGGTTATTTTAGAAGCCTTATTCACAATTTCTACTTGGAAATTCTGGCATTTACATGTGTAAACAACATCCTCTTGTTAATGATGATTTTAGAAAGGCATGGGGAATTCAATAAATGGCACCCAAAGTTAGGCACTGGGATGATCCATGCTAAGATAGTATTCCGTACAAAGCATTCAGTGTGGAATGACCGTCACAGAATACTAGCTTAATACATATTTTATGCCTAACTTTGGGCATGAGCATTTATGCCTGCCAATAGCTGGTATAAATGCTTGCACCCAAATAATGATGGTTAGGAGCACAAATACAGGTATTCTATTTATTTTTGTTACATTTGTACCCTGCACTTTCCGACTCATAGCAGGTTCAACGCGGCTTACATAGTATATACAGGTACTTATTTGTACCTGGGGCAATGGAGGGTTAAGTGACTTGCCCAGAGTCACAAGGAGCTGCCTGTGCCTGCAGTGGGAATTGAACCCAGTTCCCCAGAACCAAAGTCCACCACTCTAACCACTAGGCCACTCCTCCACTCTATGTCATTGCACCTAATTTCAGGGAATGCCTTTGACTCACCCATGTCCCATCATGGCCGCACCGTACCCCCTTTGAAGTTGTGTGCTATGAAATTTAGGTGTGCATGTTATAGAATAGGGTGTAGGGCAGATCTATGTGTAATCCTCCATTATGTGAGGTTTCTTTCTCCCTGGAGTCACTGGGAGGAGTGAGTGGGATATCCCTGGGTGGGAAGGAAGCCCAACCCGGGGAGGGGTGTACAGAATATGTTGCAGAGTGAAATGTTAGTTTATGATTGACAGAAAAGGTGGAGTTTGAAGGTAATAAAAGTTCCTGTTTGTTTGTGCACATGGTTTTTGGTTGCCTTCACCCCCGCCAGGACCCTAGGAGGAGAGGGGATATCCTGGAAAGGCCAGATAACCTAAGACTGGAAAAAAGAGGGAGTTATTGTCAGCCAAAGGCAGTAACTAGTTGAGGGGAGTACTCTGGTCAGGCAGAGGGAGCCCAGCTCAAGAGCAGGCACAGGGAAGAGCCTGTTCAAGGCCAGAGGGTGTAGCCCAGTGAGGTACAACACTGGAATACAGACACAAAAGTCTGTTCCCAGATGAGTTTGCTGGTGACAACCATTGTTATCAGCAAAGCCTTGGGTTATACAGCTCAAAGAGATGGGTTGTGGACTGGCGGAGTTGTATATTTATATATATTTCTGGTTTGCTACAAGGAGTTGTTCAAATAGTGAATAAGACTGTAACCAGTAGTCTTGGCTAGTCAGAAGTTCTCTTAAACCAAATGCTGACTGTACATAAAGATTTGGAAGTTTGGATTTACTGCCGTTGCAGAGTTCAGTAAAGTTTTGCAAAAAAATCACAGTTCCTTGGAGTGCTGAGTATTCTTTTGAGGGAGAGAGTAAAAAAACCTTCTCCCAGTCTACTAGAGGATACTCAGGAATAAGCCCAGTTTAACATCCTACGGCTTTATGGACCTTTTTCTAGCTCTAGCCTGCGCACAAACTGAGTTGAAGAAGACTTGACTATGAGTAGAAAGTATGTTGGTGAGGAAAGGACATAATCTGTTTGTGACCCGGGTCTCTGAGAGAGAAAGAAAGACTGAGCTGGTTAGTGAGGCCTGGGTTACACACGCGCAACTCCTAGTTACTGCCAATTAATTGCAGTAATGCCAATAATTGAGGGTTAGAGTCTAATTGGCTCATTAGTTTATGTGTGGATCTAGGATCCATGCCCAAATATGGGCGACCTATGTAGAATCCAGCGGATGATGCCCATAATGCTTAGAAACTGTTTGGCCATGACACCAAAAGAAGTAACAATACCGATTTGAAATTTGAGATTTTACAACTTTAATAAATGAATGAATAAATATTCAAAAAATCATTTATAATCAGCTCAATATGACTATGCTCATTTCAGCCAGCCCTGTACAGGAGGGATTAAGGGCCCCTTCTGTCAAGCTGTGGTAAGCACTAACAATGAGGCATTCCACTTTAATTTGCAAATGTGTGTGCACTACCCATGTGCTAAAAGTATTTGTTATATTTTATCCGAGGGGTATGTCTGGGTTGGAAAGTGGGCATTTATGTGCTAATCAGTTAGCGCAGATGCATAACCACACATTAACTGATTAGCGCAGGACTAGCACATGAGCCTTTAACACCTAAAAAATAGGTGGCGGTAAGGGCTCATGTGCTAATTTTTGTTAATGACAGCGTGCTATTGGCCATTAAATCAGGAAATGGAAAATCGACCATTTTCCAGCTGCAGCAAAAGTGACCTTAGTGCCCAGGAAAGGCCCATGTTAGAGCATACTAAGGCCACTTTTTGCCACAGCTTTGTTTAAGGGCCCCTAAGGGGGGTATCTTCCATTCAGGGGCCCATTTACTAAGCCAACGCATGCCAAAATGGAGTTACCACCCAACTACCATGTGGCTCTTGTGGTAATTTCATTTTTGGCACACATCCGATAAGCGTGGATGATAATTATATTTTTGGACATGCGTAACGGACGCGCGCAAAGAGGCATTTGATGTTCATAGGTCATTACTACCCGGTTACCGAGTGAGTCCTTACCACTAGGTCAAAGGCTGGCGGTAAGGTCTCGGACCCAAAATGGATACGTGGCAATTTTGATTTTGCCTCGCGTCCATTTTCGGCAAAAATTTAAAAAAGCATTTTTTACAGGTGCGCTAAACAATGGATTGGCACGCGCCCAAAACCCGTGCCTACACTAGTGTAAGCCATTTTTTAGCACGCCTTTGTAAAAGGACCCCTCAGTTTCTCATACCCTGCAATTACCCGAAACAGGGTTCTATGCAGTTTACAAAAAGATAAAACTGAGCATACCCAGGAGCTGCAAATTTTTACGCTTAGAATCATCAATATTTAACTAGTACATACTATGAAAAAAAAAAGATTTCTGAATTTTACGAAAAATAAAATAATTAGGAGGTCAAAATTAATTTTAACAGCATTTAGGGGTCTTTTGATAAGCTGTGGTAAGTCCAATGCAGGCTTACTGCTCGCTAAACCGGAATACCGCTAGACTACCGCAGCAGCCTGGCAGTAGTTCCCACCCCCAGCACATACCATTTGCAGTGCTACAAAAATATTTTTATTTTTGTAGCACAGGTGTTTACCCAGCAGTAATCGGGCAGTGCCATGTGCTGCGTGGTTACTGCTGGGTTAGCGCGGGAGCCCTCGCCACCTCAATGTGTGGCAGTAAGTGCTCCCCCCCCCTTGAAATGGCCACATGGCAAGTGCTTCACTTGCTGCACGGCCATTTCTTTTAAAAAGAAATACAGCCTTTTACCCACTGCAGTAAAAGGGGGCCTCAGCACGGGCCAAAAACACATGCTAACTCCAGCACAGGCTCCCTTTTGCCGCCGCTTAGTAAAAGGACCACTTGATACTGGAAAGTACCCAATAATATTGATTGATATACTAAACATTTCATGGTAGGATACTACAACTCTGTATAACATCTTACAGTCCTTAGTCTGTTATAATCTGTCAATAAAATCAAATTCAAAATATATTTTAGAATTTCACCGTTAATTATAAGAAAAATAAACACTTATAGCTTAAAAATAGGTCTTGATTCTACCAGTAGCCAGAGCAAATTAATAAACAAAGGGTCACTCTTTCATATTTGGATTCAGAGAAGATCAGTCTGGCCGCTACATTCTGCAATGTCTGTAATTTCTTTCAAGCACCAATATTGGAGCCTAAATATAACAGATTGATCTTAACGTCCCAAAGCCTTTTCTAAATAGGAAAAACATCCAAACCAACAACAACAAATATCTACCACAACCCCCAATATTCTCAAATGGGCCTCCAACTTTAATACCTGATCCTCCACAATTAATTGTGAGCTACATTCAATACTGTATTTCATTCCTAATAGGAATTTAGTTTTCTTTTTGTTCAGTTTAAATGATGGGCACATGCCCATTGTTCCACTACCTGTATAGTCTTCTGTACAACATCAGTGATATTCTCAAGAGATTTAGAAAATGGAATATAAATTAACAACTGCATAAATAAAACAGCAAACTCCAAAATCTGATAAAATAAAATCTAAGGATGACATCAAAATATTAAACAATATCGGCAACAGGGAAGACCCTGGGGGACCCCACAGTTTGCCCTTCATTCCTCTGAAACTTTATTGTTCCTTTTAACTCTATAACTTACATAAGTATTGCTATACTGGGACAGACCGAAGGTCCATCAAGCTCAGCATCCTGTTTCCAACAGTGGCCAATCCAGGTCACAAGTACCTGACAAGATCCCAAGACAGTACATTTTATGCTGCTTACCCTAGAAATAAAGCAGTGTATTTTCCCCAAGGCCATTATAATAATGGTCTATGGACTTTTTGTTTTGGAAGCCATCCAAACCTTTTTTAAATCCTGCCAAGTAAACTGCTTTTACCACATTCTCTGGCAATGAATTCCAGAGTTTAATTACACATTGAGTGAAGAATACATTTTTTCTGATTCATTTTAAATTTAAGACATGCAAACACTTTGTACCTTCATTGCATGCCCCCTAGTCCTAGCATTTTTTGGAAAGAGTAAACAAGCGATTCATGTCTACTCGTTCCGCTTCACTCATTATTTTATAGACCTCTATCATATCTCCCCTCAGCTATCCTTTCTCCAAGCTGAAGAGTCCTAGTCGCTTTAGCCTTTCCTCATAGGTAAGTCATCCCATCCCCTTTTTTTTTACATTTGTACCACGCACTTTCCCACTCATGGCAGGCTCAATGCGGCTTACATGAGGCAATGGAGGGTTAAGTGACTTGCCCAGAGTCACAAGGAGCTGCCTGTACCTGAAGTGGGAATTGAACTCAGTTCCTCAGTTCCCCAGGACCAAAGTCCACTAGGCCACTCCTCCACTTCTCTGTACCTTTTCCAGTTCCACTATATCTTTTTTAAGATGCGGTGACCAGAATTTGAACACAATATTTGAGGTGCAGTCGCACCATGGAGCAAAACAAAAGGCATTATAATATCCTCATTTTTGTTTTCCATTCCTTTCCTAATAATACCTAACATTCTATTTGCTTTCTTAGCCACCACCCCACACCTAGCAGAGGGTTTCAACGTATCATCAACGATGAAACCTGGAGGCCTTTCCTGGTCGGTGACTCCTAATGTGAGAAAAGCTACAAACCGCTGGATGACTTTCCATCTTATAATTGAAAGAGAAAAACACCTAGATTTCGACCCAAATCGGGAGATAGACGTTTATCTCACAAAAACGAATAAATCGGTATAATGGAAAGCCGATTTTGGACGTTTTCAACTGCACTCCATCGCGGAAGCGTACAAAGGTGAGGGGGCGTGTCGGAGGCGTGGCGAAGGTGGAACTGGGGCGTGGTTATCGGCCGAGGAGAGATGGGCGCCTTTCGCCGATAATGGAAAAAAAGTATGCGTTTGTAGCTAGAATTTAGGGCACTTTTCCTGGACCCTGTTTTTTCACGAATAAGGCCCCAAAAAGTGCCCTAAATGACCAGATTACCACCAGAGGGAATCGGGGCTGACCTCCCCTGACTCCAGCAGTGGTCACTAACCCCCTCCCACCACAAAACATGATGTTTCACAACTTTTTATTTTCACCCTCAAATGTCATACCCACCTCCCTGGCAGCAGTATGCAGGTCCCTGGAGCAGTTGTTAGGGGGTGCAGTGTACTTCAGGCAGGTGGACCCAGGCCCATCCCCCCCTACCTGTTACAATTGTGCTGCTTAATGCTTATTAGTCATCCAACCCCCCCAAACCCACTGTACCCACATGTAGGTGCCCCCCTTCACCCCTTAGAGCTATAGTAATGGTGTAGACTTGTGGGCAGTGGGTTTTGAGGGGGATTTGGGGTCTCAACACACAAGGGAAGGGTGCTATGCACCTGGGAGCTCTTTTACCTTTTTTTTGTTTTTATAAAAGTGCCCCCTAGGGTGCCCGGTTGGTGTCCTGGCATGTGAGGGGGACCAGTGCACTACGAATCCTGGCCCCTCCCACAAACAAATGCCTTGGATTTATTCGTTTTTGAGCTGGGCGCTTTCATTTTCCATTATCGCTGAAAAACAAAAACGCCCAGCTCACAAATTGTCGAATAAAACATGGACGTCTATTTTTTTCGAAAATACGGTTCGGTCCGCCCCTTCACGGACCCGTTCTCGGAGATAAACGCCCATGGAGATAGACGTTTTCGTTTAATTATGCCCCTCCACATCCCCTATTCCAATATTCTGCAAAATATTCAACATAATCTTATGATCAACCAAGTCAAAGGCACTTGACATATCAAACTGTATAACAATATCTGTCTGCTTTCATTTATATGGGATCTAATTTCAGATATGAGGAACCCAATCACTGTTTTTGTGCGATCTTTGTATATTCCACCTCCAGAACATTTACTGGACCCTTTATAGTCCAAACTGCAATCTCTTCTTTTTTTCCATGGAAAAATTGTACAAGATAACATTTTGAAGGCAGAGCATTGTACTATTAGATGAAAGTAGTGATATTATGGAACTCGTTTTCAAAACAAAGAAAATCATATGGGGGCAGAAGGATGTTTCCATTAGCAAATTCTTCTTTTTAGCTTATCTTAGGACCCCTTTTACTAAGCCGCCTATGTGCACCAAATTGGAGCTACTGCCCGGTTACCTCGTGGCCCCTTGTGGTATTTTTAATTTTAGCGCATGTCCACTACATGCATCTGAAAAAGATTATTTTCTGGTGCGCATAACAGCCACGCATCAAGTGGCATTTGATGCACATAGGTCATTACTACCCAGATTCTTTACCGCTAGGTCTATGGCTGGTGGTAAGGTCTCAGACGCGCAGCAATTTTGATTTTGTCGCATGTCCATTTTCGGCAAAAAAAGGCCTTTTTTACAGGTGCGCTAAAAAAATGGATCGGCGCATGCCCAAACCCCACGCCTATACTACCGCAAGCCATTTTTCAGCATGCCTTTGTAAAAGGACTCCTTAGTTTTTCCCTGCATAACTATGTAGGCCCACTGGTCAGCAATGCCCTGCTCTCTCACAACTATCTTCCAATGCTCTAAACCATGGTAGATTCATAGAGAGACAACAGTGCCCTATCCTAAACCATCTGTCCGATAAATCAGTAGGCAAATGCTTCTCTATGACTTGTAGTCAGGTCACTTTACACAGCACATGCTTTGGGACCCATTTACTAGAGGATGTTAAGCCCTTAATGTGCAGTTAATAAATGCTAACAGTGATATTTTTTTGTGTTTGTCCATGCTAACTTGCACATTAATAATTTTTAGAAATATTTTTGGGAGGGAGAGCGTCATAGGCAGAGAGTTGGCATTCTCATATAATCCAGCTAGAGAGTTATGATTAGTTTGTACTAACCTGCTAACACAGATTTTAATGTGAAGCACTTAGCTTCTCCTAAATAGGAAGCAGTAAGTGCTCCTATGTTTTCTTAGCATACAACCTGCAAAGAAAAGAAAAGAAAAAGCCCTAGAAAATGCTACATCCAACCTGGGCTTAAGTGTGTAGGAAAGTTCCAGGTTAAACCACATTAAGTCTAGAATGTAACACCCTTTACTAATATGACTCCATTGCCTGCCAATTGCCAAACACTGTCAGTTCCTTAATTCCTTATGCATAAACCTAGAACAGCATTCCTTATTCCATGTTCTGACAACTAAATTTCAAGCATTTCCCAACTTTGTTTTTTTCTCTAAAAATAAAACAAACAAACAAAAAAAAACCTGTCCTTCTGGCTTAGCTATGGAAGCTCCTCAATCTGAGCTCCTCTTTCTGGTCCACTCCTCATCCCCTCGCTGTGAACAGTCTTGCGCTCACCAACAGACTGCCTAATTTGCCAACAACTAATTGCATTCACTTGGAAGCTGTGGCTGCTTGCTTCTGTGCACTCACTTTCTGTCAATCCTGGACTTCTAGGAACTATAATTTCCAGTGATCCTCTGGGCTCACTTTCTTTCAAAGCTCTGCCAAATAATCTAGAGTGCCATTATGTTCAACTGATGTAAAAATGGTGACAAGTTATCCAGCATAGCAGAATAATCAGATTTCCTTCAATCAGCGTAGTATTAGAAGACTGCAAGGCTTCCACCACCAGTTCCCCAGTCTATTACATTTTGGTTCTCTCAAAAACGTAGACATTATTCAAAACTGAGAGAAAAAAAGGCAACTAAATCACAAAGTACAGTGTTTACAGATAATTATATAGTAACATAGTAGATAATGGCAGATAAATACCTGTATGTTCTAACCAGTCAGCCCAAACAAGATAAACTCATAGCATAAGGTATGATGTGATACCATATATGCATACTTGATCTTGATTTGTTCTTGCCATTTTCAGGGCACAGACCATAGAATTCTTCCTGGCACTGGCCTTGTTCAACTAGTAAAGTTGTTATCGAAGCCCCACTTCAGCCCATCCAAATCTGCCCAGCTATGATCAGAACACAGACCATAGCAGTCTGCCCCAATTTGCTTCCCAACTACTGGAGTTGCCATCTAAGCACCACTGCTTGTTTGGTTCCATGTTCTTTCCATTTGTTATCCCATGCATTTTTAGCTAGAAATGGCACTCAAGGTGTTATCAGGAATAATTATTGCAAAGTTTCACTAAAATACTTATCTGTTTAGAGTAGTTCTACTCTTCATAACTAGAGTGGAAGAAGGCCTAGTTCTTGGGTCTTTTGTGGGAGATGGCAACAACATAGCCAGTCACTAAGTCAAGAATCTATTCAATTACTTGATACGATTAAATTTCTCCAGATTTTACAAAGTCCTCTCTGAAGGGGCAAGGAAAGGAAGACTCACCATCACATCCTTTCTAAGTAGACAGTGTTGGAGCCCAAATCTAAAAACTGTGCAAAAGAGGCCTGGTGTACTTTGGCAGGCATCATAGGGAAGGGTCTTAATTCTTCTCGTCCATCTCACCATGGCAGTACAGCAGAGAACAAAAGAACAAGGCATGGCAAGCAGAAAAATTCTATGACCTGTGTAGAGCTACAGGGAACAGTGGTTACCAAGTAAATGCCATCTAAGATTCCCTCTTAATTATCCAGGTCTAATGATCTATGACAGTGATTCCCAAACCTGGTCCTAGAAGCACCCCAGCCAGTCAGGTTTTCAGGATACCCACAATGAATATTCATGAGAGAGATTTGAATGCACTGCCTCTATTATATGCAAATCTCTCACATGATATTCATTGTGGGTATCCTGAAAACCTGACTGGCTGGGGTGCCTCCAGGACCAGATTTGGGAACCACTGATCTAAGATATTCCTTGAAGCTAAAAAATACTATCACTCTGATCTAGTAATATTTCAGACTGTCTAGGTACAGTGGGGGAAATAAGTATTTGATCCCTTGCTGATTTTGTAAGTTTGCCCACTGACAAAGACATGAGCAGCCCATAATTGAAGGGTAGGTTATTGGTAACAGTGAGAGATAGCACATCACAAATTAAATCCGGAAAATCACATTGTGGAAAGTATATGAATTTATTTGCATTCTGCAGAGGGAAATAAGTATTTGATCCCCCACCAACCAGTAAGAGATCTGGCCCCTACAGACCAGGTAGATGCTCCAAATCAACTCGTTACCTGCATGACAGACAGCTGTCGGCAATGGTCACCTGTATGAAAGACACCTGTCCACAGACTCAGTGAATCCGTCAGACTCTAACCTCTACAAAATGGCCAAGAGCAAGGAGCTGTCTAAGGATGTCAGGGACAAGATCATACACCTGCACAAGGCTGGAATGGGCTACAAAACCATCAGTAAGACGCTGGGCGAGAAGGAGACAACTGTTGGTGCCATAGTAAGAAAATGGAAGAAGTACAAAATGACTGTCAATCGACAAAGATCTGGGGCTCCACGCAAAATCTCACCTCGTGGGGTATCCTTGATCATGAGGAAGGTTAGAAATCAGCCTACAACTACAAGGGGGGAACTTGTCAATGATCTCAAGGCAGCTGGGACCACTGTCACCACGAAAACCATTGGTAACACATTACGACATAACGGATTGCAATCCTGCAGTGCCCGCAAGGTCCCCCTGCTCCGGAAGGCACATGTGACGGCCCGTCTGAAGTTTGCCAGTGAACACCTGGATGATGCCGAGAGTGATTGGGAGAAGGTGCTGTGGTCAGATGAGACAAAAATTGAGCTCTTTGGCATGAACTCAACTCGCCGTGTTTGGAGGAAGAGAAATGCTGCCTATGACCCAAAGAACACCGTCCCCACTGTCAAGCATGGAGGTGGAAATGTTATGTTTTGGGGGTGTTTCTCTGCTAAGGGCACAGGACTACTTCACCGCATCAATGGGAGAATGGATGGGGCCATGTACCATACAATTCTGAGTGACAACCTCCTTCCCTCCGCCAGGGCCTTAAAAATGGGTCGTGGCTGGGTCTTCCAGCACGACAATGACCCAAAACATACAGCCAAGGCAACAAAGGAGTGGCTCAGGAAGAAGCACATTAGGGTCATGGAGTGGCCTAGCCAGTCACCAGACCTTAATCCCATTGAAAACTTATGGAGGGAGCTGAAGCTGCGAGTTGCCAAGCGACAGCCCAGAACTCTTAATGATTTAGAGATGATCTGCAAAGAGGAGTGGACCAAAATTCCTCCTGACATGTGTGCAAACCTCATCATCAACTACAGAAGACGTCTGACCGCTGTGCTTGCCAACAAGGGTTTTGCCACCAAGTATTAGGTCTTGTTTGCCAGAGGGATTAAATACTTATTTCCCTCTGCAGAATGCAAATAAATTCATATACTTTCCACAATGTGATTTTCCGGATTTAATTTGTGATGTGCTATCTCTCACTGTTACCAATAACCTACCCTTCAATTATGGGCTGCTCATGTCTTTGTCAGTGGGCAAACTTACAAAATCAGCAAGGGATCAAATACTTATTTCCCCCACTGTATGGTTTCATACATTTGTTAGTTTTAGTTCTGTTGGAATGTATTGTATTTTTACATGCATTGCCTGTCACCTATTATTTCTCTGTGATTACTCTGTGACCTCTGATGTGAATTACTTAGAGAGGTCACACAGCTATGCAACTTCCTGTGGGGGTTAGACACAGCACATGCAGCACATGGAGCACATGGAGCTCATGATCTCTCCTAACCTGAGAGGATCTATGGTGGTGTGAGCATCCATTACCATCTAAGCACATGGAAGGAGCTGATAATACAAATGTATAGTAATATGTATATATAAGCCTGTCTGATTATAATCTAACTACAAACTGTGAGTAAACAGATGTTTTGTTACTTCAACTTTAAAGTGACTCAGCAGTGAATTATTCTGGGGTGAATGAGAGAGAGATGAAGAAAGAAATTAACATTTCTATAGCTGAAGCTGTGTGTACTAAAATCTGCTAATTATTTACTACAAATAATCCAACAAAAGGGTTATGGGCCCAGGGGCCAGGAATTGAAAAAGAAGAGAAATATTACCAGGCAGAAAAAAAAGCCACATTTTTCTCTTAAGTTTTAAAGGAAAGATTCAGTCTGTCTCTCTCTCCCCCCACACAGCAGACAGAAGGCTAAGAAAATGGCTGAGGGAAGAAATTCACCATTGTTCTATTCTCTCAAGGTGCCTAAATTAACTGAGTTTAATTATCAGCAGTGGGAACTAAGATTCATATGTCTCCTTCGAGCAAAAAGATTAAATATATGCTTAGACCAAGACAGAACAGCTGAAAATATGGCTGAATGGGACAATGCAAACTATTATGTGAAGTGCATGCTTTTGGAAGCTCTCTCAGAGAAACAAGCCATATTAGTGGAGGGAAAAGATACACCAAAGGACATTTTATATAAACTGAGAACTATGTATGCAACTACATATGCAAAGCAGCAACCAATTTGGCTGGCAGAGTTGAATGAAACCAAATTAAGGGATAAAAGTAAATGTAATGATCACATTATGCATCTTATGTCTTCATTTCAAAAGTTAGAACTTTCTGGAATTCCCATGTGTGATGCATTGAAAAGAGCATTTCTTTTTACCTCACTATCAAAGAAGTTTGATGTTTTTAGGTCTGTAAATGAGGCCATTGAAGGGCAATCTTTTGAACAGGCAACATCAAAACTAAGGCAGGAATGCATAATAAATGATTCTGAGGAGATGTGTTCTCAAAGCAAGTCAGAGAGAAATGAAACAAATTTCTTGGCAAAGAACAGAGGAAGGCGGAGCTATGGGAAAACTCCACCCAAGGGCAAGCTGATTTGCTACTCATGTGGAAAGGAGGGACATGTATCTAAATGGTGTAAGGAAACACAAAACACTCCCTCTAGCTCACCTAAGCCAATGGAACTAAAGAATTTTCAAACCAGGAAATGTGTGAAGGACAAAGATAAACACAAGGGCTTTCTAATGGCAGAAAAATCTTTGACTATGGTAAATAATAATTCAAATGAAAGTACTTGGATTTTGGATTCAGGGAGCACATGCCATTTAACCAATTGTAAGAATTTCTTTCAGGAAATGTGTCCAGAGGAAGGTATTCTTAAAACTGCAAACGCAGGGACTGCTAAGATCCAAGCAAAAGGTATTGGATTCTTAAAATGCAAAGTGTCTAATGAAGTTAAAGAAATTCCTGTAAGTGATGTCTTGTATATTCCCCAAGCAGTTTGCAATATGCTTAGTGTATCTACATTAGATAAGAAGGGATTTGTGATTCATTTTGAAAACAGTAAGTGCACAATCTCTAAAAATGATGAAGTGTATGCTGAAGCTTTTATGCATAATGATGTTTATAAACTGAGCATTTCAGATGAAGCCTCACATATGGCGCAAGTAAGGAAGAATGATGGTAAATGTAGTCTGGAAATCTGGCACCGCCGCCTGGGACATCGTGATTCTAAGGTGATCCAGGATCTTTACAGTAAGCAACTAGCCACCGGCATTCAGATAAGTGCAGATGCTGGTAAAATGGAGAAATGCATAGACTGTGTTACTCAAAAAGGTGTGAGACCCTCATTTCCTGCATACACAGGAAATAGGAGTAATAAAGTGCTGGACTTAATACACAGTGACTTATGTGGACCGTTTAATATCCCATCATTGGGAAATAACAGATTTGTGCTAATATTCTTGGATGATTTCTCTAGATACTGTGTGGCCTATTTGCTGAAAGAAAAAAGTCAAGTCACAGACATGCTGAAGAAATACGTAGCCATGGTGAGCAATAAATTTGAAAGAAAACCAAAGGTTCTTCAGACCGACAATGGTGGTGAGTTCACTTCACAAAGCATGCGCACATTTCTAGAACAAGAAGGCATTCAACATATCACAACAGTAGCTTATACACCAGAGAAAAATTCTGTTGCAGAGAGAAAATTTAGGTCACTTGTGGAAATGACCAGATGTATGCTGTCAGATAGCAATCTCCCTAAAAGACTATGGGGGGAAGCCATTCTCACAGCAGTGTACCTACAAAACAGAATGCCAACTAAAGGCACTGAGCGCACACCACATGAGACATGGCATGGTAGGAAGCCAAACCTGTCACACATAAGAACATTTGGAAGTACAGCATATGCTCATGTACCAAAGCAAAGAAGGCATAAGCTGGATTCCACAACAGAAAGGGGCATTTTAGTTGGCTATACTCCAGGACACAAAGGATATAGAATTTTGAATCTGAAAACTGGCATTGTTGGCATAAGACATGTTACATATTTTGATGAAAACAAAAGGGTTGATAAAGGCTGGATTATCCCAGATGAGCCTTATCATCCAGAATATGAAACTAGAACCATAATAGACATGCCAGTGTATATAAATGCCATACCAAGGCAGATGTCTGAAAGCAACTCATCTGTATCTAACGAGGAACAGGCAGAGGAAGCAGACACAGAAAGGATCATTGAAGAAGACAGTACAGTTGGAGAAGGGGAATCAATTGGAGAAGGACTCTCAGATATAGAGGATGCAGAAAGGTCAGACCAACCTGTTGTCAGACGCTCATCCAGGGAAAACAAAGGTGTTCCACCCCCAAGACTGTCTTACCTAACAAAGTCAGCAGAAGCTCAAGAGCCCTTAACATGGGATGAGATTGAGAAAATGCCAGCAGAAGAAGCTGCTGAATGGCATAAAGCTGCACAAGAAGAAATTGATGCATTGGATAAAAATAATACTTGGATTCTTACAAAATTACCTCCTGGCAAGAAAGCTATAGGATGCAAATGGGTATTCAAGTTAAAAAGGAATGCACAAGGAAAAGTGGAAAGGTATAAAGCCAGATTAGTCGCAAAGGGATATCTTCAAAAATATGGAGAAGATTTTGATGAAGTGTTTGCACCTGTAGTGAAACACACGACAATCAGAACACTTCTGAGCATTGCAGTCTCAAAAGGCATGCAAGTCAACCACATTGATGTGAAAACAGCGTTTCTTCACGGAGATATAACTGAAGACTTGTACATGGAACAGCCAACAGGTTTCATAAATACAAAACAAAGACAGCTAGTGTGTAAATTAAACAAAGGTCTTTATGGATTAAAGCAAAGTGCAAAATGTTGGAATGAAAAATTGCATGAAATATTGACAAATTTAGGATTTAAGCAAGGTGAAGCAGATAAATGTTTGTACACTAGGTGCACAAATGGACAATATGCATACATTTTAGCTTTTGTTGATGATCTGCTCATTGCAAGCAAAAGTGAGCAAGAGTACAAGGACATTGTAAAATATTTAAACCACAATGTTGAGATAAAAGAACTTGGTAATGTGTCATACTATCTTGGTATAGAAATTGAGAAACAAAATGATGGTTCTTATCTTCTAAGCCAGAAGCAGAAAATAAATGAGCTTATTGAAAGTTTAGGTATGCAAGATGCCCAAGTTGTAAGCACTCCCATGATCACTGATTTTCTGAAGGATGAAACAGTAAGAGAACCTTTACCAGATAACATCCAATATAGATCAGCCATAGGTAAGCTTTTATATCTAGCTACCACATACAGGGCTGATATAGCAAATGCAGTAGGAATTTTGAGCAGAAGGGTCAGCTCACCTACCAAATCAGATTGGACTGCAGTTAAAAGGATGGTAAGGTATTTAAAGGGTACCATTGATTGTAAATTAAAGATTTCAGCCAATAGTAATCCAAAACTAATATGTTACTGTGATTCAGATTGGGCAGGGGATCATTCTGATTATAAATCCACAAGTGGATATGTGTTTATGTATGGAAATGTACAAATTTCATGGGCCAGTCATAAACAAAGTATTGTGAGTCTGTCTTCTACAGAAGCTGAATATGTGGCCGTATCGGAAGCGTGCAGAGAACTGATGTGGATTGAAAAACTTTTGCTGGATTTCGGAATAGCTGAAAAGAGACCAATCCAGATAATGGAAGATAATCAGAGCTGCATCCGACTGTCACAGAATGACAAGGTTCAGTCACGCACCAAGCACATCGCAACGAAATACCACAACGTGCGAGAGTTGGCAAAAGAAGGGGTCATCAGTCTACACTATTGTCACACCAGTGAGATGACAGCTGACATCATGACCAAACCGTTACCCAGAGAACGTTTTGTGAATCTGCGTATAAAGCTTGGACTTTGTATGAATAAATAATTGCATGACAGTTATGCATGAGAAGGGGTTTGTTGGAATGTATTGTATTTTTACATGCATTGCCTGTCACCTATTATTTCTCTGTGATTACTCTGTGACCTCTGATGTGAATTACTTAGAGAGGTCACACAGCTATGCAACTTCCTGTGGGGGTTAGACACAGCACATGCAGCACATGGAGCACATGGAGCTCATGATCTCTCCTAACCTGAGAGGATCTATGGTGGTGTGAGCATCCATTACCATCTAAGCACATGGAAGGAGCTGATAATACAAATGTATAGTAATATGTATATATAAGCCTGTCTGATTATAATCTAACTACAAACTGTGAGTAAACAGATGTTTTGTTACTTCAACTTTAAAGTGACTCAGCAGTGAATTATTCTGGGGTGAATGAGAGAGAGATGAAGAAAGAAATTAACATTTCTAAAGCTGAAGCTGTGTGTACTAAAATCTGCTAATTATTTACTACAAATAATCCAACAAGTTCAAACCATCAATTGCTATTTATTCATACATTAAAAGTAGTCACTTATGATTGCTTGTAGAGTACATCTGAATTTGTTTTTGATCTCTGAATAGTACTTATTCATAAAACTCAAAATAGAAAGCAAAGTTGTGAAAGAGAGAAGAATTATGACTTTCTAACACTGAAGGCAATTTTAATATAGATGAGATTGGTGGAAGTTTTGCAGTTTGGATTGATAGATTTATCTGGAAGAACTATCATTTCAATAATCTCAGTGGCACTGCTGGAGTGGATACTTGCTACAATATTATAAAATAAATTTATTGCAAATGTCAATACAGAAAGAAATCTGTCATTTCTGTTTGTGGAATGTGAGATAAAGAAAATAGTCCAAGTTCCATAAAAATGCTTACAGTAGGACTGCACTATCAGTGGTCCAAATATTCCCAATACCTATTACTACTTCATTAATGTCATTGAACTGCAAGGTTTATTTATGCTGCATCTTAAGGTCTATGAATAAATAAGGGCATGACTTGCTGCCCTAGTAACATGCTAACACTGGGGCCCTTTTACTAAGCTGTGGCAAAAAGTGACCTGCGGCAGTGTGAGTGCATCTTTTAGGGGCACGCCGGGCCAGTTTTTGCTGCACCTTGGAAAAATGGCCTTTCTTAAGGGGTTGGAAAATGGACATGCGTCAAAATAAAAACCAGCATGTGTCCATTTTCAGACTGAGACCTTACCACCACTCATTGACCTTATAAAACTGTAATAGCTAATCTATTGAGTAAAATTAACATCATGTCCTGCAGTGAATACGACTAGATGCCTTGCATCATGGGGATGGTAAAACACACTGAATATTTAAGGGGAGGAAGAAAAAATAAATTATGTTCTTAAATATATTTTTATACATATATAATATGGAACTTGCATATTTATGCAAAATCCAATTTATTGGTTCATTGTTAAAATTTTTCACGTAACTTGAGACTTTACAAAAAAATCTATCTATCTGGCAAGAAAAAAGGCATTCCTGGAAGGTTAGGAGTTCAATTCAGTCCAAAAACGTTAACTAAGTGAAACTTTGCTGTATTGCCTGTATAATGTTATTCCTTTTCAAAATGAAAATAATTGGGGCCAGATTTATGACCTGGTAATAATATTGTATTTCTGTGAAGAATATTTGGTTTGTTTCCTGACTTCTTTTCTCACAAAATGTTGCTAATGCTAGCTTACAAATGCTTCCATATGTTAACTTTCTCTTCACTGTCTCCTCTCCAGCTCCCTCTAGGCTGATGTGCAAATCACATGTTCAAATGATGCTCCTTGATTATATAAGGAGTGCATTGCTGCTTGTTGTGTGGTACTTCCTACTAATATCCAGTATACATATGATAGTATTAATGAACATCTTAGAGTCAAGCATTCATTCTAAGAAAGTAGCATCATAATGATAACACCAGGTATAATATATTACTTAAATTGTGAGCCCATTAAGGACAGTGCTAGTACCTATAAAGAAACTGTAAAACTGTGCTTAGGTGTAGGTGGTATATAAATACTGAAAAATAAGTAAATAAATATTTTAGAGGAGATTGTTACTTTATCCTTGGCTCAGGGGCTTCACCAGAGAGACTACATCATTCCGTTTTCTTTCCAGTATTTAAATAATAAATAAATATGAAGTTGGTAGTTAATTTAGAAGCCCTATTCATGATTTACATTTTGCATTCACTCAGAATGTCCAATCTTAGAAAGCCAGGATTTAAACTTCTAAATTGTGAATACTTGCATGTGGCAAGGGGGGGGGGGGGGGTTTGGGGAAGACTAGGGATAGATCAGAAATAGTTTTGTTGCAGAAAGGGAATGCATTTGTATGATTGGCAAGATCAACATTGGGATTTTCAACTGCATCCAACTCTAATAAGGGGTTAGATGGGGAAAACACTGAAAATCCAATATAGAAAATCCCACCATTTCCCAAAGAGCAGCGAAGGACCTACAACTAAATAATGTAACTATAACAGAAACAGAAAAATAGAGAAAAAAGCCTCAGTGGAAAAGGAGCCTTACATATCCAGCACAAGGTTGACTAACAAGTAAACTCACAATAATCCCAGGCCAAAAAAAAAAAACCCCTCCATATATCAAACTGTCAATAAAAAATGTCCTTAAAATTACTTCCTTGGGCAAACAACAATTCAAATGTCCAGTCTCACAATATTTGCAAGTTGAAACTCAACAATTTATGTCATTGTATCAAAATCTCAAATATCCCAAATTTAAGCACACAGTTTCACTTGTATGAAAAATCATTGTTATAATCCACTTTGTGCTTGCACTTGATTTGATCATGACAGGGGTTCCCTCTTTCACCAAAGGTTCATGACCGGAACTATCAATTTCAACAGCTCCAAAATGACTGCGGAACAGAAAATGTCATCATTTAATAGCTTATTTCAGGGCCCCAATATCGTGCATAAGTAGACATTTATTTTTAGATAATCCAAATAACACTCATGCAAAAATTGCTAATAATATATTTTTGAGACCTCAGTCAATCGGATCTACGGGGCACACTCTGGTTCAAGTCTTCGTTCTCCTGTTCGTCACCGGTCTCCTTTATTTTTAATTTTTTACTTTAATTTTGTTTACTAAATCTTTTTTTTAATGTGAATATAATCTTCAAATCCTTAGAGTCTTAAAGGGGAAATAAAATCAAATCCACTTAACTTAATTGAAATCAGTCCATGGGGAATACGTTATCCAACACAATATCATGTTTCGCCTCCTGGCAGTCTCAAGAACGGTTCCCCATATCAGCACCAAACAGTCTCTCACATTGTTTGATTTTGGATTTAGCTAAAGTTTTTTTCAGTTGTAACTCAAGGGGCCAATATGGCGCTTGCTGTGGATATAGGATGCTGTAACAGTAAAGATCAAACACAAGGGGAAATGCTGGTTACAACCAGTGGAATCTGAAGTCACTCCAGCTCTGATGCAGCAGACATTGTCTGGCTTTGTGATTTCTGCAGGTAGCGGTGAGCTTTAGGTCCGGGTGTGACCAGAGATAACCCAATACACAGTATCTTTGATGCTACCCTGAGCCCTGAGACTTGTGAGACTACCTCTAGACCCAGAAGAGGTAGTGAACTACTAGAGTAAGCAAAACAAGCTGATGACAGACTGGCTGCCATTTTGTAGCTTGATAGTGGGGTATCAGTAATCCTGGAAGCTGTGATGTGATTCAGGCCACAGTACACTTGCAAAGAGAGCACATATCTTTTTGATTTGGTCACATGATGCTGTAAGCAGCTCCAGCTGTGTTCCCATAGAGCTGCTCAGGAGCCTCCCTCTACCCCACCCCCCCACCCCCTTAAGTAAACTGTTATACCAATGTTTATTATAAGCCAGATTGAACTGAAACTTTTTTTGGATATAAACTTAATAAATAAATAACTATTTTGAGTACAATTACAGAGGTGAACTATACCAGCGTTTATAGACAGATATTTTACCAGATCCACACATACGATAGCATACAAACTCCTGATGCAGGAGAAGGATTGGGACCACATGCCCGAAGACAAAATGGCGGATTCGCCTCCAGCCTCGCAGCTGATAGAGTCAGCAGAACTTATACCAGACCTCACAGAAGTGGTGGTGAAAGCACTTGATCCACGCTTCACTCAATTGTCTGAACAGCTGACTGGGAACCCCAACTTATCTCTGAGCTCACCTGGTAGACCATGGAGCTAGAGTACTGGGTGTCAGAAGTTGAAGATGTGCTGCAGGCCCATACAGCTGACCTGGCATGCTTGGAGGAACTGGCTCGCACCCAGCAAGTGAAAATTGACAACATGGAGAATCATGCCCTAAAAGAATAACCTTTGATATGTGGGATTCCCGAAATCTGTTCCAGAAGTGTCTCTTTGCTAAACGCTGAGCACTTGGCTTCTGGCGATGTTTCCTCAGGTGGGGGCAGTGGTCATATCAGGCTGATACAGGCTCATCAGGTAGGCCCACTACATGCTCGAGACATGAGGCCATGTGTGGTGTTGGCCAAATTTTACCGCTACACCCAAAAAGCTGCAATACTACAGTTGTACAAGGCCAGTAATGATGAGTTACGCTTTGATGGCACACTTATATGGATTTTTCAGGATTAATCCATCATGTTTTCTGCCAAGTGACAGGCCTTTACACCTGTCTGTTCTAAACTAGTGGAACACAAAATGCATTTTTTTGCTAGAGTATCCTGTAACTTTGAAGATATTTTGTGAGGGTAAATGGATCACTCATACTACTCCAGCAATGGTCTGTGACTGGCTCGACAGTTTGGACTCAACATGAACAGTGGCAGTAAGGACAATGGGCATGATACATTGATAAAATTGCAGCCTAAAGGATTCCTCTGGGCCAGATTTTTTTTTTGTTCTTATTTATGATACTGTTTGGAGATTCACTTGATACTCGTCCCATTGTTTCTGCAGGTAGAGCTTTACAGTTATATTGTGGAGTGTGTTGACTTATGTACTGTATTTTGAATGGGGGGGTCCTGTTAGCCAGAGTCAGTGAGATGGGGGACAGAGGGGCAAAATTCCCTGGGCCCAGCCTCCAAGGGGGGCCCAGACTCGGGCCCGACACTGGCAAGCTTCTTCCTGCCTGCTTCTGAGTCTGTCCTGTCCTGCATGTAGCCCAGGACTTGGATGATTGCATTAACACAATATTGCGTTAATGCAATCATCTGGGTCCTGACTCCCAGCATGGAAAGGAGCAGCACAGGAGAGGACAGAGCGAGGGAGCAGACAGAAAGGTGCGGGGGTGTCTTCCCGAGTGTGGGGGAGCAGGGGTGCAGCAGCGGTGGCCCAGGTGCGGGGTACAGAGGGCATGTGTGGCAGTCCTGCTCCGGGCCCGGCTGTGTCTTTGGCAGCCCTGCTGTTAGCATCTGAGGTGATCAACTGTCTTTCCTTAGGTTGAGAGGATCAGTCATGTTTCATTGGGAGGAGAAGGGGTGGGGGTATTGGGAAGGGTACTTGCCTTTTCATGGTAACCCGTTATTCATTTCTGTTTGGAATATTGTGCTAGGGTGTGTCTATCTTTCTTGGTGTAAAGGATTGTGCAAGTCACTCTATGATACTAGAGTTGAGGGTATCCCTGGGGTAAGACTAGGTGCTCTGGGGACCTTACTAATTTGGTTATTTTCCTCCCATACACATTCCACATTTTGGTGCTATGGCCAACCCAAATACGCCTCACATTGCTTCATGGAATGTGTCTGGGATATTGTTCCTGTTTAGGCACTCCAAGATATTGACATCATAGGCGCCCGGTATAAGAGGCTTGGGGAGGCTAAGCCTCCCCAGCCAGAAGTGCAGCAAGGGCAGGGCAGACTGGACCACCCCGGGTGCAGCTCCCGCTGCCTTGAACATCTCCCTCCCTCCCTCCCTCCCGTGGACCGCGTGATCATTACCGCCACCCCCCCCCCCGACTACTGCAGTATCGCTCTCCCCCTCCGCTCCTGTCCTGTCACGTCGTCTTTGAATGTCAAGGATTCCTTCCGGTAGCATCAAAATTGGCAATGATGTAAGCGCTGCTTTCAGTCTGCCCCGGAAGCACTCTCTGTACAGTTTCCCGCGTAGGAAGGACGCTGTCCAGAGAAGGCTTCTGGGGCAGGCTGAAAGCAGCGCTTACATCATTGCCAATTCTGCTGCTACCGGAAGGAATCCTCGACGTTCAAAGACATGACAGGAGCGGAGGGGGAAAGCGATACCGAACTAGTCCAGGGGGGGGGGGGTGAGCGATGCATCATGCCAGCCAGCTGCTAGACCAAAGGGAAAGGGGGTGGTGAGAGGAGGATGTGAGGTGCCACATCTAAGGGGAAGAGGGAGGAAGGAAAGCAATGGCAGGGAATAGGAAAAGGGGGGTGGAGAAAGGAGTGAGAGTGATGGGAGCAAGAAGGGGAGGGAAGAGAAAGGTGGGATGCATGAGGACGCTGGAGGAGAGAGAGAGAAAGTGGAAAAGTGCAGGGGAGAGCCAGGGACATGCAAAAGAGCAGGGGAGAGTCAGAGAGAGATGGGAAGAGAAAGAGGGGACATGGAAGAGAGCAGGGGACAGGCAGAGAGAGATGGGGAGCGAAAGAGGGGACATGGAAGAGAGCAGGGGAGAGCCAGAGAGAGATGGGGAGAGAAAGAGGGGACATGGAAGAGAGCAGGGGAGAGCCAGAGAGAGATGAGGAGAGAAAGAGGGGACATGGAAGAGAGCAGGGGAGAGCCAGAGAGAGATGGGGAGAGAAAGAGGGGACATGGAAGAGAGAAGGGGACAGCCAGAGAGAGATGGGGAGAGAAAGAGGGGACATGGAAGAGAGCAGGGGACAGCCAGAGAGAGATGGGGCGCGAAAGAGGGGACATGGAAGAGAGCAGGGGAGAGCCAGAGAGAGATGGGGAGCGAAAGAGGGGACATGGAAGAGAGCACGGGAGAGCCAGAGAGAAGATGCTGGATGGAAGAGGAGAGAGAGAGAGAGATTAGTGGAAAGATGGGGAGAGAGAGAGAGAAGCTGCTGGGGAGAAACTGGGGCAGACCCTAGCTGTCAGACGGAGAAATGCTGAATGAAAGGAGGGAGAAAGAGGGAAAATGCTGGAAGGAGGGGGCAGAAAGAGGGAAGACACTGGACGTAAGGGTAGGGAGGGAAAGAGGAAAGACACTGGAAGGATGGGGATAGAGAGGACATGCTGAATGGAAAAGGGTCGAGAGAGAGAGAACTGTTTAGAAGGAAGGGAGATAGAGGGAGACAATGGATGGAAGGAGAGGGAGACAATAGACGGAAGGATTGGGAGAGGGTAATGGGTAGAAGGATGGAGAGAGAAAGAGGGATGACACTGGATGGAAGGGTAGAAGAGAAAGACATGGATGGATGGAGGGGAGGGAAGAAGGAGATGCACACGGATGGAGTAGAAGGGAGAGAGGAGAAATGCCGGACATGGATGGAGGGGAGGAAAGACAGAGGAAGTTCATGCACATGGATGGAGGGGAGACATGCTGGATTTGGATGGAGGGGAAATTGCTGAATTTAAGGGCTGGATTGGAACACTTTGAGGGCAGATGCTGAAACTGGAGAAAGGATAAGGACAGGGCTACAGATGGTAGACAGGACGCATAAGGACACAGGAGGATGGTGGACATGTTGAGAGAAAAAATATCAAATGGAAAGAAGACACTGGGACCAAAGAATAGAAAAACTAAATGATCAGACAACAAAGGTAGAAAAAAGTATTTTATTCAGAATTTATTAACTGGAATATGTCAGCTTTTGGAAATGTGCATCTGTGATATTTTGCATGTAAGTTTCAATTTTTCTAGTATTGCTGCATGCTGAGTCTGACTTCTTGAGGTAACTTTCCAGTTTTGCCTTCATATCTGTTGTGTCATGTGTTTTTCATGTGTAATCAAGGTGCAGTATTCTACTAGTGTGTAGTATTTACAGCCCTTTTTTTTGTTTGTTTCAATAGGTTGTGTACTGGTGTTTTAGAGCCCGGTGTAATTACAGTGCTGCTTTTCCACGCATAAGGTTGTAGCTCATCCTGTCCTTGGTATTAGTGCTGTTATGGTTTGCTAAGGTTATGAGTGTGTTTTTGCACAAGTTTGTGTATAGTGTTTTGCAGTGGAGAGATTGTGTATTGGCATTACTGAGGTGGCACCAAAACATCGGAAAGGGTTTTAGAGCCTAAATCATGACACACTACCTCTTGAAGGATCTATATATAGTTGTTAATAAAAGGAGCTCATTGTGAACACTATCCACCCTAAAAGGGTGTTTTGTGGCTCTACATGAGAATTGTGATATTATGATCCCTTGTTTCATATTGTTGACGGTCTGCATTTTCTATATGGGTAGTATATTGGTGTATTAGGGTCTGCCTAGTGTTATGGTACAGTAAGGTTTGAGTATGTTTTTGCACAAATATGTGCATAGTGTTTTGCAGTTGAGCGATTGTGGTTAGTATATGCTTTGAGCAACCACTTTATTCTTTGACATATGATACATATCTAATATCTAAATTTAACAAAAGGTATTGTGACTATTTTATTTTTACTTATTTTTTTTCTGTGTTAATTGTGGCTATAAGCTCCGCCCCTGGCTCCACCCCTAGCCCCGCCCCCTTTAGCCTCCCCAAACAGTTGGGCCACCGACCGCCTATGATTGACATTGTTGCTATGCTATGCTTTAGAGTCTTATATCCCACAAAATCCCTAACATATAGATTCAGAGCAGATTACATTAGATACTTAAAAACCAAAAAAGAAAAAAAAATATGCATATCACTACATTAGATACATAAAAACCAAAAAAGAAAAAACATGCATATCACTATTCATAATTTATCATTAAAAAATATTCACACAAAAAAACCCAACATGTTTTCAGTCTCTTCCTAAAAATATTATGAGGATTTTTGGTGAACATTTCAATAATATCAATGCTTTCTCTTGCACAGCTTAGTTCATTAATATCAATGCTTCCAGCACACTTCAACACAATTGTGCAATTTACTTCACAAACCACCATGGCTCATGGCTTACCTCAGCCTGGTCACAGTACTCCACATGGTTTCCCTCAGCCAGATCCCAGCGGTAAACTGCACTCCTGGCTTACCTCAGACAGGTCGCATCAATCCAGTACTCTCAATCCAGTCACATACTGAGCTCTTGCTCTTCCTCTCTTGAACCTCTGTATAGGGACCTCCAGCTTGTTCCTTACAGCCAATTCCTTCTCCTAGGCTCTCTGTATTGGGACCTTCCTTCTCCTGGGCCTCCCCGTTCTGCTCTGTCTCAGGGCTTTTAACTTCATGTCTACTAAGAAGCCACGCCTTCCTGCCAGGCAGCCTCACTTTCCCATAATGCACTAATCCTGCCATAGTAACTCTGCTGTTCAGCCTCTGACCAATAGGTTAACACCACTGCTGCAAAGGTGGCTGAACTGCAACTCTCCACAGGGAATATCTCTAGGGACATCCACACTATGTCCCTCACTGCCTCACAGTGCACTTAAACACAGGGAGATGGGCTTTGAAACAGTTGTAATAGGTGCTTTGTTATAGAATCATCTTCTGATGTAGCGTATTCCCACGTTAACTGCTTAGAATGGAATGAGGAGAGATTAGTGGGGATTGGGTAGGGATAGTGCCCTGCAGTTAATGCATGGTATCTTAATGCGTACAGTATTATCTGTTAATGTAGACAACGTGGGGTGGTTAACACAAGCTTAATAAAAGCAATTATATTATCTGCAATACAATTAATGCAGAGTAAGGGTATTGTCTCTATAGTCACTGTATGAGAAGATTATGGACAATGGGTTTTCAGTTATTATGCATTAATTTCTGATACTAATCTGCAAATATTATACCTTTTTTAGCTTCAAGGGTGAAATTATGCCAAATTATTTCTTCTGTATTGCAATTTCACTCCCTTGGTGCCAATTAATCATATTACTAAAATGGAGGTGGTATAGATAATTCTATTTTTTAATTTTTATAATACAGATTTAAGCAGTTAATATTAACTGAAGGGCTGATTTACTAAGGGAAAGATTTCTCCCATACAATAATTGGAGAAAAGCTGTAGTAAATGAGATACGATATAATTTAGATGTTAGTAATATACATGTAAGTACAATATATTTGATGTGGTAATCAACCAAACTAATATACAGTTTTAACTAATTGTCTCTTTCAAATCTTCATTAAATCCATGCCAGTGCTTAAAATTACAGTTTCATTTTTATGTCATGCCTTTTTAAGTTTTGCAATGCTCTAAATTCCTTTCAGTTGGAAAAGAATTAGAAATTAATTTTGCATGTGATTCATGAGGTGATCATTAAGTAGCAGAAAGATTAAAACTAGGACAGGGAGCTCATCTCCAAAAATAATCTTAAAAACCTAAATCAGCTTCTCAAAATAGAAATACTCATTTTTACTGCAGGTTAGTTTAAAACAAATAATGAGAGAAGAAGCATCATCTGACAATAGTTTGAATATAAAAACTTTACATTCTGAAGTTCATATTTTAGGGAAGAAAAAGAAAACTAAATTATTTGAGATGTTCATTCATTAGTGTGCATTCAGTTCTTTAGAAAGCATTTAAAAACTAGTGTGGGGGAACCCAACATAAGAATATAAGTGTTGCCATACAGGGACAGACCGAAGGCCCATCAAGCCCAGCAGTCTGTTTCCAACAATGGCCAATCCAGGTTACAAGTACCTGGCAAGATCCCCAAATAGTACAATGTATTCTATGCTGCTTATCCTAGAAATAAGCAGTGGATTTTCCCCAAGTCCATCTTAATAATGGCTTATGGACTTTTCTTTTAGGAAGCTAGCCAGACCTTTTTTAAACCCTGCTAAGCTAACTGCATTTACTATATTCTCTGGCAAAGAATTCCAGAGTTTAATTACACATTGAGTGAAGAAATATTTTCTCATATTTGTTTTAAATTTACTACTTTGTAGTTTCAATCCTTCCTTCTTTCTTTCTTTCCTTCCTTCCTTCCTTCCTTATCTAATCAGCGCAGTATGGCTCTCAGTCACTCTATGGATCAGTGTTCGCCATGCCTTCTGATCTCTCACAGCTTCTTTCAGTTCTGCTATGTTCATTCCAGTATCTCCCTTGATATTAGCTATCCAACAAATTCTTGGGCGGCCTCTTTTTCTTTTGTCACTAACCATTCCAAGCATGATGTCTTTTTCAAGGGACTTGTTTCACATGATGTGACCAAAACAGGAGAGCTTTTGTTTTGCTACCTTGGCCTCCAGTGAGATTTTTGGTTGATATGTTCCAGAACTGCTTGGTTTGTTATTTTGGCAGTCCATGGGATGTGTTACAGTTGTCTCCAGCAACATAATTCAAATGCATCAATTTTTTGCATATCTGCCTTTCTCAGTGTCCAAGATTCTCAGCCATATGTTGCTATGGGGAAGATGATTGCACTGACTAATCTACATTTGGTTGCCAGGCTGATGTCCTTGCTCTTCCAGATGTTGTTCATGCTGACCATCACACTTCTTCCAAGTGTCCACTATCTCTTAATCTCAGGGGGTGCACTCACCTTCGTGATTAATTTTGGAGCCAAGATGAAATCTTTCATTGCGTGCCCCCCTAGTTCTAATATTTTTGGAAAGAGTAAGCAAGCAATTCATGTCTACCTGTTCCACTCCACTCATTATTTTATAGACCTCTATCATATCTCCCCTCAGCCGTCTTTTCTCCAAGATGGTGTTATGAGAGGGAGATGTGGGATCTTTGCTCTGTGTGATATTTTCCATGCATTTGTTATATTGCCTTGAACATATGGGGAAGCAAAATGGAACACCGAAACTCCAGCCATAGGACCAGTCCTATGACTGCCAGTAGGTGTGAGCACCCTAATGTTGAGTAAGGTCCTTTATTGTATCCAGGAAGGGGTCATTTATTATATGTTTACCACCCCAAATCATTTTGAAATGTTGGTGCCTATGACTCCAGTTCCCGAGATCACAGAACCTACCTGCTGTTTCTTCAGCAATACCCAGGGCTTTTTTTGAGGGGGGGGGGGGGGTACTGAGTACCACCACCTTTTTCGCTGTCTGATAAACTTGACCCATGGTTCTCATATTTTAATGCAAGATCTCAGGTTCTACATACAAATTCTGCCTTGTCATAGATTCTATGACTAGTTGCAGGGGTCCTGGCTATTGTGGGGTGAGTCCCTCAATGATCACTCCACCCCTGAAGGGTGGCCTGGGATTTGAGTACCGGCACCTTTTTTGCTAGACAAAATGCACTGGCAATACCACAGATGTCTGCAAATGCCAGGATAGGAGAGAATGTGCAGCAGGAAGCTGAAGTTATCCTCATATTTGATGCATCTGAGAGGTTTCGTCCTGCAGTGATCAGGTTGGAACATTCAGTGCTGGTTAGGACACCATCATCTAACTGCAAAGGAAGTGACTGTTCAGGGGGCTGGTCAAATTCACAGTCCCATGAGAAGTAGGCTTCAGAGATGCTCGTTTTCAAAGTACATAGACTTAGAAAGTTATTATAGTAACCTAGGGAACTTTGTAAGTCCACGTGCTTTGAAAATGAGTCTCTCAGGGTCAGCTGGAAAAAAATGTGTGTTGGGCCATGGAAGGAGCTGTGCTAGACTTTGGTCCTGGAACTCCTGCAGTTTGTACTCATGCCAAAGGAGACCTACCCCAGGTATCAAAACTTAGAACTGGTTCCCCTCTGTAGATTTTTGTGATGGTTGTGGGCTTCACAAATATACAGTAGCCCCACTTTGTAAACTTTCTTTTTTGCCTCTTGATAGCCTATGTAGTGTTACAGTATATAAGACAACAACATAAGACCTGCCATTCTGGGTCAGACCAATAGACCATCTAGCCCAGGATCCTGCTTCTAACAGAGGCCAATCCAGGTCACAAGTACCTGGCAGAATCTCAAAGAGTAGCAAAGTTCCATGATACTGACCCCAGGGATAAGTATTGACTTTCCCCATGTCTATCTTAATAGAAGTTTATGGACTTTTCCTTCAGGAACATCTCCAAACCATATTTAAACCCAAATATGCTAACTGCTTTTACCATATACTATGGCAACACGTTCCAGAGCTTAACTATTCATTGAGTGAACAAATATGTTCTCCTATTTGTTTCAAAAGTAATACTATCAGGCTTATTTTCGAAAGTGATCGCCGGGCATCTTCCGACATAAATCGGGAGATGGCTGGCGATCTCGCAAAAGCGGCGAAATCGGTATAATCAAAAGTGGCGTTTTTGACACCATCACCACTTTCCCCTCGCCGCACCGGTGAAAGTTCAAGGTGGCGTGTCGGCGGCAAAGCGAAGGTGGGACATGGGCGGGCATTGCCGTGGCTGCCAGATGGCCAGCTTTTGTGGATAATGGAAAAAAAAAGCGGCGTTCATCAGTATGAGTGGGAAAATGTAGGGTACAAATGTAACAAAAATAAAAATGTTTCGCCGGGTTTACTTGGTCCTTTAATTTTCATGACCAAGCCTCAAAAAAGTGCCCCAATTGACCAGATGATCACCGGAGGGAATGGGGGATGACCTCCCCATACTCCCCCAGTGGTCACCAACCCCCTCCCACACTAAAAAAATTAAAATAAAACACTTTTTTCCTAGCCTCTATGCCAGCCTCAAATGTCATACCCAGCTCCCTGACAGCAGTATGCAAGTCCCTGGAGCAGTTTTTAATGGGTGCAATGCACTTCAGGCAGGCAGACCCAGGTCCATCCCTCCCTACCTGTTACACATGTGGTGCTAAGTGTTGAGCCCTCCAAACCCCCCCAAAACCCACTGTACCCACATGTAGGTGACCCCTTCACCCATAAGGTCTATGGTAATGGTGTAGAGTTATGGGGAGTGGGTTTGGGGGGTATTTGGGGGGGGGGGCTCTGCACCCAAGGTAAGGGAGCTATGCACATGGGAGCTATTTGTGTATTTTTTTAAACATTTTTAGAAGTGCCCCCTAAGGTGGCATGTCAGGGGGACCTATTTCGCCGGCGACGTTCGATTATGCCCCTCTATGTAACTTCATGATATGTCCCTTCCTCCTTGTACTTTTTGAAAGCGCACACTTGATTCACGTTTACCCATTCTACTCCACTTAGGATTTTGTAGACCTCCCCCAGTGTCTCTTCTCCAAGCTGAAGAGCTCTAACCTCTAAATCATTTCTTCATACCGGAGGAGTTCCATCTCCTTAATCATTTTGGTTGTCTTTTTTTGAGCCTTTTTCTAATTCCTCTATATCTTTGCATAACACTCTAACAGTTGTTTTCTGCAGTAACTGAAGATGCTTCAGATTAGCCCGAGAAATGCCTTCATATACAATGTTGCAATAATCCAATCAGAAAACCAGAAAGGATGGAGCAAAAAGTGAAAAGAAACCTCATCAAAATAATTCCTAATTGTCCAAAGCTGACAGAGGACATAAAATCCCTTCCTCCCCAGTCCCACCTGTGAAGGAAAACTGGCAATCAATAATCAACCTTAGATATTGAAATGAGTCTACCACCTGCATAGCAGAGTCAGAATACAGGAACCAGAGGTGGATGAGTAAGTCTTTCCTGTAAGCCAACATGCAGTTATTTTCTCCTTATTCAGAACCAATCGCTGATCAAAATCCAATTGGCAACTGCATTTAAACAGTGCTACAAAGGGGCAAAGTCTGGATCACATGTCAATGTGTAAAGAAAAAGAAGAATATTATCAGCATAAAAATAGAAACTCAGACCAAGGTCTTGAATAATGGAAGCCAACAGACTCAAGAAAATATTCAATAATGATGGAGAGGGAACAGAGCCCTGCAGAACACCGCAGTGCACAGGGCAAACCAAAGAAACCATACTGCCAGTAGAAACTAAAAATGAGCAACCCAAGAGAAAGGATGCGATCCAGTACCTGACCTCTGAGACCAACAGAATGCAAACAAGAAAGCAAGAACTGATGGTCTACCAGATCAAATGCAGCAGTAAAATCTATTGAGACCGCCAGTGCAATAAGGTCACAATCTAACTCCCTTACCATACCATTCCTGGTCTACCTTATGTTTCACAGGAGTCACTGGTATGGCAGCGATTCTGATACACTACTTGCAGCCACCCCTGAGCCTCCCCTGTGCTGTGATCTGCCCAGGCAGAAAAAGGAAGTTGTGCCAGAGAGGGGCAGGACATGGTAGAGGGTTTTGAGGTCAGCTGCAGGCAGTGTGCCAGAATTGCTGCTACTCCAGTGACCCCTGTGAAGAAATATATTTTAAGGTAGAATGAGAAAGAGAGGGGAAAGAGGTCAAACTGGGGTGAGGGGAATGGGGAGAGTTGCTGGAACCAGAGCAGCTGCCCTGTTTGCCCCCCCCCCCCCACACCCCCACATACACCATCCCTTTTTACAGGAAAGCATAAGGTAGATATAGTCCTGAAACTATTAAGCATCAATGTATCCATAGAAGACTTTTTCAAGATAGGTTGCACTACTGCCTGTTTCCATGGATGAGGAACCACTCCTAAAGACAGACTGTGATACAGCATGCTCAACAACAGCAGAAGAAGCCCATTGGTGTGACAGCTTAAACCACCTTGACAGGATAGGATCCAATACAGATCTAAAAGAATGCAAAAACAGAAACCAACTCCTCCACTGAAGGAAGCTGAAATGAGAACCAAAGATGGGATGTGGAGAGTAGGTTCCCAAGCGTGATTCCCTGCCTGCTGCCCTGTAGTGCAAATAGGAAACATCCAAGTTTCCTATATCCAACTGTATCACCTACCTAACACTTCCTCAAGAGGGTCCATCCATTCCCAGAAAAGACCTCCATAGGGCATGTATTTTAGTGGAAAAGCAAGCAGCCAATACCTCATCATTAGCTGTAGACACAACAAAGGAGTCACTATGTTCATTTACTATTGAAGAAACTATAGAGAACAGCTTCCTAGCCTCTAGTTACTCCCGTCTCTAGATGTTTGTAAATATGTTAAAAAGCAGCGGTCCCAGCACAGACCCCTAGGGAACCCTACTAGCAACCCTTCTCCATTGAGAATACTGACCATTTAACCTCTGTTTTCTATGTTTTAATCAGTTTTTTAATCTACAAAAGACTCTCCAATTTCCTTTGGAGTCTTTCATGAGTAAAAATGTAATTGTCAAATGTATTTTGAAAATCCAGATACACAATATCAACCGGTTCACCTTTATCCACATGTTTGTTCACCCCTTCAAAGAAATGTAATAGATTGGTGAGGCAAGATTTCCCTTCACTAAATCCATGTGGCTTTGTCTCATTAATCCATGTTTTTGAATATGCTCTGTAATTTTGTTCTTTATAATAGTCTCTACCATTTTGCCCAGCACCGACGTCAGGCTCACCAGTATATAATTTCCCATATCACCTCTGGAACCTTTTTTTTAAAACCAGTGTTACATTGGCCACCCTCCAATCTTCTGGTACCATGCTTGAAATTAAGACCTGGCTGTGACAGAATCACTGCTGTTCCTTAATGTAACCCTATAGAGTTAGAATAACCCTATTTTTTTTTTTATTTAAACAACATTTTTGTGTAGTTGTGGGCATAGGAGCCAACTTTTCAAAATTATCGAGGGTGCTAAGCCTAGTGGAAATAACCCTTCCTTGGACACATACAAGGAATTTTCTCAATATTGTGGGTGCTCAAGCACCCACAGCACCCACAGAGTCGGCTCCTATGGTTGTGGGATCGAGTTTGCAAGCTACAGAGAGCTATTTCAGTGCAGGCATGCACCTGTCTGCTAGAATAATATCACAAGCGGTGCCTAAAGGAGGAACTACTAACCAATATATAGGGAATAAATAGATCTTATGATGTTTACAAAATAGGATAAAACATGTGGCCAAGCATGTTAACTTAAATTGCAAAAACAGCTTCAATCAAGCCTGAACATAGGCCCCTTTTTAATCACAGGTCTTCAAATACTTCTACCACATGCACATGTACTAACACTTACCAAAATCATGTGCTACCATTGCCCACTTATTTTGTATGTAAGAAGCAAGTTCACAACCATTCTCTAGTGACTCCTGTGTCTAATTCACCATGTACAGGTCAATAACTGAATTTAAATAATATAGTCAATGTTCCCCGCACTTATCTTTCACCGATGGCTTCCTCAGAGGACATAGAATATTTGGCTGTATTTCACAGAAATCACTAATAATCTAAAAAAAAACACAGGAAATAAACTATCAGGCATTATTAAGTCTCATCAATAATCATATCATCCAGTTCCAGGCTCAAAGGTTCATGCATACCTTAAGTCTGACACATTCCTCATGACACAGAATACATTCACAATGGTGTCTAAACTCAGAATGTCAATACACTTTGTTTGTCTACCAGTGTTAACACCTCAGTAGGGGGAGGGGCTTAGGGGATAAATTACTAAATGTCATCCCATAATTGAAAAATTGCAAATGTTAATAAAAAAGCAGATCATTGCATATTTGCATTTAAACCACTAGATTCATTCGAATTCAATTGCACCCTCTGTAATAATCTCAACTCTAGACCTCTCCCCCACTCCTGCTGAACATTGAATCTGCTCAATTATAAAGCATCTAAATTGGTCAAAAGAATGTTGCAATATTCTACAATGAGACACCAAATGTGCCCTTAATTTTTCTGTTCTCATGCAAGATCTGTGCTCATTAATTCTAAATGCAAACTATTTTTTGTCTTGACCACATATAATTTTTGACATGGGCAGATCAAAATATACACTACAAAATCAGATTTTAAGTTAGTGTTCTGTCTCCATATTTGTGGAGGCAGGGTATATTGTTATGTATATTTTGTATAAGTATTATTTGTCTTCAATTGCATTGTCTGTGTAATAGATAGCACTGTACTAGGACTTCCCTCTTCCCCACTATAGTTTGCAGTATCCTGTGATTGACTCCTTGTGAGCTTTCCCTATTGGCTATTAGTTCTGACCTAGGGCCAGATCTCCTTCTCTGCCCCTGGGTGCCGTGTGAGAAAGTCCCAGTCTTCCAAGCATGCCTTTGTGATCAGCAGCTATTCTAGGGGATGATCCCTCCTGAATCTACTGTGATTCCATCAAAATGTGTCACCTTTTCCCAAGTCATTTTCCCAAGTCTATATTTTTACACATTTCCCAGGTCATTTTCCTCTATGAGCATTACAGCTTTACCTTTCTGGCTGCCAGCAATAGTTGCAGGTCAAGTGCGCACTATTTCCGGGTGGAAAAATAGTTAGTGTGGTGGTAACTCATCGGTAATTGGGAATTGCGGCATGCTTTAATGTGGGAACCCTTACATCCACCTTTAATGGATGGCGGTAAGGGCTCCCTGCCGCATGGCCATGTCGTAAGAGTTTTCTGACCACATAGCCATGCAGTAAGAGCTTTCTTACCACATGGCCATTTTGGTTTTAGGGCTTTTTACCCACTGCAGTAAAAAGGGCCCTAGCACACAGGAAAAACTTTTACTACAGCTTGGTAAAAGGACCCCTTTGTTTGCTATGATTACTACAATAAAGAAGAGTTGGGTTAAGAATTGAGAATCTACTGGTATAGCTTCTACCTTGGGTGGTTTAGCTGGCTGTTGGAGCTACACTTATTTTGCCTACAACAGCATTGTTAGCAGGGCCGCCAAGAGACTGGGCCAGGCCCGGGACAAGGCCATTCCCGGACCCCCCCCCCCCCGCCCCCCCCGAGGTCACCACCTCCGCCGCCGCCTCCCCCCCCCCGAGGCCGCCCCGCCGCAGTCCCCAGTCCCCACCTGCCCACCCCCAGCCCTGTCGACAGCCCCCCTCCATCTGCCACTGGGCCCCCTGCATTCAAGTTACAGTGTCTCACCTCTGTGTGAAACCGCAGCAGCAGATCGCCTCCCTTCAGGCCTTCCCTCCCTGTGTCCCACCCTCATGGAAACAGGAAGTTGCATCAGATGAGGTCGGGACACAGGGAGGGAAGGCTTGAAGGGAGGCGATCTGCCACTGCCCTTTCACACGGAGGTGCGGTGCTGTGATTTGAATGCAGGGGGCCCGGTGGCGGACGGAGGGGGCTGTCAATGTAGCTGAGGGTGGGCGGGTGAGACCCAGGACTGCGGCACCGGGCCCGGGGAATATTGTCCCTCTCTGCCCCCCCTCTCGGCGGCTCTAATTGTTAGGGCCTTATTCAATAAAGGTTATGGGCCTTATTCTATAAAGGTTATGCTTCTAAATTTATGCTCTTAAATTAGTTGCATAACCTATTTTGGAGCATAGATTAAGCTCATAAATTTTAGGAGCATAAATTTAGGAGCATAAACTTTATAGCATAAGGCCCTATATGCGTGAAAATATGGTAATGATAATTTGTTAATAGGGGTCATTCATTTTAGTCATATTGTTTGGGAATGATATCCCATCTGTTGGACCATTTGGTAGGTTTTTATTTTGGAATATTGTTTTGATTTTTAGATCTTTTTTTGTGCTGTTCTTATGATTTTTATTAACAGGTGGAATTAAGGGGCCTTTTTACTAAGGACAGCAAACAATGTGTGGTTAGTGCACAGTAACAGGCTACCACACAAACACATTAAGAGGTTATGTGGCAATTTGCCTATTACCACATGTATAACAGTGTTTTACTGCATTTTTTTGAATTTTTCTCTGAGGGGCATGTTATGGGCAGACAGTGGGCATGGAAGCATTAGCCAGCTAGCACATTCTACTTAGCATGTACTAACTGGCTAATGCAGAGTTAATACAGGAGCATTCAGCACATAGCCTGCAATAAAAAATAGAGGGGTAATCTTACCAAGGTGCGCTGAAAAATGGCTTACGGTAGTGTAAGCATGGGTTTCTGGCGCGTGCCGATCCATTTTTCAGCGCGCCTGTAAAAAAAGTCCTTTTTAAAAAATGTTTTGCCATAAATAGATGTGCGGCAAAATCAAAATTGTCATGCATCCATTTTGGGTCTGCGACCTTACCACCAGCCATTGACCTAGTGGTAAAGTCTCATGCAGTAACCAGGCGGTAATGACCTATGTGTGCCAAATGCCACTTGGCGCGCGTCCAATACGCACGTCCAAAATAAATTATTTTTTGGACGTGCATATCAGACACGCTCCAAAAATGAAATTACCGCAAAAGCCATGCGGTAGCCGGGCGGTGACTCCATTTTGGTTCACGTTGGGTTCGCGTAGAACTTTACATGGCTTAGTAAAAGGGCCCCAGTGGGAACATTCCCAAAAAATGTTTTGTTAAATTTGGGCTTAGTGCTTAGCAAAGTCCTGTTTTACAACCTTTTAAACCATTACTTTAGTGCTCTTTAGTAAAAGAGCCCCTAAATATATAAATAAGGAAGCATTGGCACCCTTAATTATTTTTCTTTTTCCTTTTTATTTTTTCTATGCTATTTTCATTTTAATTTTGATTTTTGTTTTGTTTCTTCATTTTTATACTTATTGGGCCCCTTTAACTAAACTGCTGTAGCGATTCCCATGTAGCAAATGCCCATTGAGTCCATAGGGGGCATTTGGCTTCTCCCTTCATTTTCAGCATCTTGCTCTTTTCAAGTAGATAAGAACATAAGAGTAGCCATACTGGGTGAGACCAATGGTCCATATAGCCCAGTATCCCGTTTTCCGAACAGTGGCCAAACCAGGTCATAAGTACCTGGCAGAAACCCAAATTGTGGCAACACTCCATACTACAAATCCCAGGGCAAGCAGTTGCTTCTCATGTCTGCCTCAATTGCAGAAAATGGACTTGTCCTCCAGGAATTTGTCCAAACCTTTTTTAAACCCAGATACACTAACCGCTGGTACTACATCCTCTGGCAAAGAGTTCCAGAGCTTAACTTTTTGTTTTAAAAGTATTTCCATGTAACTTTCTTGAGTGTCCCCTAGTCTTTGTACTTTTGGAATGAGTTAAAAATTGATTTACTTCTACTCATTCTACACCACTCAGGATTTTGTACACCTCAATCATATCTCTCCTCATCCATCTCTTTGTCAAGCTGAAGAGCCCTAACCTTTTTAGCCTTTCCTCATACGAGAGGAGTTCCATCCCCTTTATCATTTTGGTCTCTCTTCTTTGAACCTTTTCTAATTCCGCTGTATCTGTTTAGAGATACGGCGATCAGAACTGAATGCAATACTCAAGGTGCAGACGCACCATGGAGCAATACAAAGGCATTATAGAGTTTTCAGTCTTATTCACTATCCCTTTCCTAATAATTCCTAGCATCCTATTTGCTTTTTTGGCCGCCACCACACACTGAGTGGAAGATTTCAGCTTATTATCTACAACAACACCCAGATCTGACCCCCAAGGTGGACCCTAGCATCAGGTAACTTTGATTCAGATTATTCTTACCTAAAGTCTTCCTGCAATATTTCACAGTCCATACATGTTTTAACAACCTTGAATAGTTTTGTATCATCTGCAAACCTGATCACCTCACTAGTCATTCCGATTTCCATATCATTTATAAATATGTTAAATAGTACCAGCCCCAGTACAGATCCCTGTGGCACTCCACGGTTCACCCTCCTCCATAGGGAGAAATGTGGCAAGTTTCTCTTCACATTCTCTTTTAGCCTTCTTAATTAATATTTTGCATCTGACTTGCCAGTGCTTATGTTGCTTCTTATTTTCTTCATTTGGTAAGACCGCTGAGGAAGGTGTTGACTGAAATATGATGGTTTTCTGATCTATGTAGGACTGTTTTCAAATGACAAATATGATGCTGTTTTTATTTTAAATGTTTGTGTTCTGATTTTATATGCTTTTTATTAAAGAATATAAATGAATGATATCTGGAAAGATTATTTTTATAATTGTGTATTTCACACTCACACACACACATATATATATATACAGTGTAATCCGCTTAAGTGCAGTTAACCGGAGCGTGCACTTAACCATTGTGACCCAAAGAAGCTTGACATCTGATAAACATATGTACAGTACTGTTTATTATACGTACAGTATACAGTCTCTGTTAACTGACGTTATACAGTCTCCGTTAACTGACGTTAGGCTTACATGAAGTAATTAGTCATAGTCCTCTGTACACTCTAGTGTCTGTGAGTTCCATAGACTACGTCTGCCAGACGGTAAAAACTGTCATAGCACTGACATCCAGTGGCCTCCAAATAGGCCCGCATGGTATTGAGACTCCTTAGCACTCTTGCAAAAGTGACAGGAGGTTGTTGAATTTAGTCAGCATGTGCCTCGCTGCTCATTTCATCATCTGTTTTATCGTCAGCTATTGCCTGCATGTAGGCACATATCTGGACATTAGTGCTGGCATCAGCTGTTTGTAGATCATAAGCAACAGCTACGTAGTGATGAAACTCCTCTTCACTAACACAGGCTGGGATGTCAATAGCCTGTTCATCTGACGCGTTTGCAACAGCTGCATCTGTTTCGTCCCTCTCCACATCCCTAACAAAGCTTGCCCGCTTGTAGCAGTTCACAATGGTTGCCTGTGTAACATGATTCCAGGCTTCTTTCTGCATATGTAGGGAATCCAACAGTGATAGATTATGAGCCAGTTCAACAGCACGTTTATCCTTGCCAGTCTGGTTGTCCATAATGCTCATCAGACGACGTAGCACAAGAGCCCAATAATGTTGTTTGAAATTGGCTATTATGCCCTGATGTCACGGTTGTGCACATGTTTCATGCTCTCCTTCCTCTCGCCATCTGGTGGCCAGACCTGGTGGCTACAATGGACTGTCTGGTTATTGTCACCCATTCCAGATTTCAGCCCAGTCCTGTCCGGATCTTCCGGGCTGCCAGACTTGCTTGCTTTGGTTGAACCTACACAGCACCCGTAGTTGCCTGGTGATTGCTGCAGTGAGCCTCAGCTGCTGCTGGGTTTATTAGCCACTTGGAAATTATCTGCTTTGCCTTTGCATTGCCTAAGGCCCTGGTTTGTTGGTGCTTGTTGCTCTTCTGCCTAGTTTGGCTTTTATTCTAGTTCTTATCTGATTCTGGTTAGGCTGTGTGTAGTTTGGCTTGGGGTTTGTTTATTTCCTAAGTCTTGTTCCTTGTTTGTCTTTTGTGTTTAGATTCTGTTTGTCTGTGTTTCTTGTTCAGTGGCTGCCTGGCATCTTTCAGTTCTGTCTCATGTTTGTCAGTGTTTGTTCCCTGTTTTAGTGGCTGCTTGCAACTTCCAGTTCCTGCCCTGTCCTGTAAGTACTGTCGGCCACCTGCAGCCAGGGGCTCAACTCCTGGGGAAGGGCAGCTAGTGCAGGTAAAGTCTTGCTATTCCTATCCGAGTTCTGTCTTTTTCCTGGTGTGGGGTGGTTTTGCCTGCCACTGCCGCTCCTCGGCAGTGGCCCAAGGGCTCACTAACCTAGTTCCTGCTTTTAGAAAACGTGACACCTGATCAATAGGTTGGATCAGAGAGATAGTGTTTGGTGGCAGGAAGACCACCTTGATGTTAGATAGCCTGACATCATCACTGTGTGCAGCACAATTACCACAAAGGAAAAAAATCTGACGCTTTTGTGCCTGCATTCTAGTGTCTAACTTCTTTAGCCACTGCTTCCAAATTTCTTCAGTCATCCATGAATTTGCGTTAGCCTCGTATGACACAGGAAGTCGCTTAACATTCTTGAAGCAACAGGGCTGTTTGTTCTTTCCAATGACAAATGGTTCCAACTTCTCACTCCCATCCATATTGCAGCAATGAAAGGTCGTCAGTCGGTCATTCGACGTTTTACCTCCTGTATTTTCGGCTTGTTTGAATGCAAGTGTTCCATCAGGAATCAGTCGCCAGTAGAGACCGTTTTCATCAATGTTGAAAATGTCACGAGGTGCAAACTCGTTCAAGATGGTAGGAAGAACTGAAACAACCCAATTTTCAGCACCAAAGTCATCAGCGTCTTGCTTTTCACCATGCTGTTTCTTGAATTTTATGTTGTTCCTCTCCTTCCATCTTTCCAACCATCCAACAGTGGCTTTGAATTCAGTTAGTCCAAGACTTTCAGCTAGCTGATTAGCTTTCTCCATAAGCAGTGGACCACTGACAGGAAACTGTCTGCTCCTGACTTGAGAAAATCACCGAAGAAGAGTATCTTCTACCTCCGCAGCTTTTCCCGCCCGTTTTCGTTTCCGGTGTGGATTTGTATTGTTTTGCCAGTCTTCCAGAAGCTGGTTTTTCTGCTTCAAGATACGTGAAATTTGACTGGGATTGACACCATATTCTTTAGCAATAGATGCTTGACTTTGTTTTCTAATTTTTTAAGAACTTCTATTGGTTCAGCCAGTGTTAAAGTCTTACAGTTGCGCGACAACAACGACGACGACTCCAGTGTACATTTTTTCACTTATTCTGTCTGTGGCAGTTAAAGGGGCGTAAATTTGAAATCTCATTGGTTGTCATGTGCCAATCAGCTTCTATATTCCTTGTGCACACTTATCCGGAGTCTTTCCTACAGAGGAGTAGTCTTAAACCATGCATATAAGCGAATCTTGCACTTATCAGTGGTGCGCTAAACCAAAGTTTGTCCCCATAGAAATTGATGGCGCCAAAAATGGAACTGAAGTACAGCATGCAGTTAAACAGAGCATGCGCTTATCCAACACAGTAGATTCAAGTTGAACCTATAGGCTACAATTTAAGAGCGCTTTCAAGCTTATTTTGCAGTACTATAAAAGTTTGCAGCCATCCTATTCATTGATCTTGGCTGGATCCGTGATTGCCCTTTACTAGAGACTGCTGATTTTGCGGCATTGGGTAAAGACTGATGAGTGGTTGAGTACCGGACACTTTGATATTTTGAAGGACTAAGACCATTGAATCGAATTTAAGGGAATATGCACTGGCGAGCTAATTTGACATGTTGAGCAGAAGGCTTTATACAGTATGAGGAAAGTGCTGTACATGTTTATATAGTAGTTTTTATACAGTGTTTATATATATTGTTTATGTGGATTTAGTTCACGTAGTGTATATGTGGGCTGGATGTGAGTGTGAGTATGTGGTAGGATGATAGAGTGTATTGTAATAAGATTATTCAAGATATTTAATAAAGATTTAAAATGTTTGATAATATTTTAACGGTTGTTTAATAATTTACATAATATGTGGGCATATGTTGTTCATCTAATTATTTTATTTTTTTATTAGAATGTCCTTTTATCTGCTTTGTTTGTTGTAAATGAAATGATATGCAGTGATACTTTCTGGACATACTTTCCTTGAAATCAGAAGTGATTGTCTGCAGCAGCCATAGCTGCATGCCACGTTTTAAATAGTGGCCTCTGTAATTATAAATTAGAAGTTGAATGAAATGTCAAAAAACAGTCTAGACAATAATTTAAAGGAGCAATTTAAATGAGAAACAGTTTTATATAATTGGTACAGTGTGAGGTAATTGTGTAGAAACAGAAAAAGAAAAGATATAAATCTATCATACTTTCGTAGACATTTAGGCTTGTCCATAATTTTTAAGAACTCTTCATAAAAAATGATGCAAATGATTACAGCCAAAAGGGAAGTATGAAGAAGAAAATCTAGGATTGGAAAGGATCAGAAACCACAAGGAATTTGTTGGTAGAAATGAATCATGAATATGCCAATAGATGATGACTAATCTTGCAAATAAAATCTGAAAGTGACAAATAGGTGAGGAACAAAAACGTAATATGGATCCAGGCCACTGGTGTAACCCAACATGAAAGGCTTCAGTGCACATTACCAAGCAGAGGAATCAGGCCATTATCAGAAAAAGCATAGAAGAAAATGTCCTGTTCCTTATTGGGCCAACCTTACATCTCAAGAATGTAATAGCAACAGGATAAATCATTGTAACAAAGAATACTTAACTATTTATTAAAGCACAGTTTTCTTCATGTGAAATACCATTTTGCCCAATAAATGGAATACAAATTAGAATTTATAACCAGGAATTTCCCCCATGCTTTAGAACTTTCTTTTTTTTAAATTAATTTTCAAATACATAAAAATCCACAAAAGAACGTGGGGCACCTTTTACCAAGCTGTGGTAAAAGGGACCCTGCGGTGGTGTCGGAGCATGGATTTGCTGCAAGCTGAGGCCTCTTTTTACCACTATGGGTAAAAAGCTTTCTATTTTTTAAAGGAAATGGCCATGCATAAGAACATAAGCACCACCATTCTGGGAAAAGACCAATGGTCCATCAAGCCCAGCATCCTGTCTCCGACAGTGGCCAATCCAGGCTTCAAGAACCCGGCAACCCCCCCCCCCCCCCCCCCCAAAAAAAAATAATTTTTAATAATGTTCAATGGACCTTTCCCTCAGCAATCTGTCCAAACCCCCTTTAAACTCCGTAAGGCCAGCTGCTGTCACTACATTTTCCAGCAACAAGTTCCAGAGTCCAACTATATGCTGAGTAAAGAAAAACTTTCTCCTGTTTGTTTTAAATCTACCATATTCTAGTTTCATCTTGTGTCCCCTGGTTCTATTGTTGTTTGAAAGTGTAAACAAACGCTTCACATCTGTCCGCTCTACTCCGCTCATTATCTTGTAGACTTTTATCATATCACCCCTCAGCCACCTTTTCTCCAAGCTGAAGAGCCCTAAACTTCTCAGCCTTTCCTCATAGGGAAGTCGTTCCATCCCTTTTATCATTTTCGTTGCCCTTCTCTGCACCTTCTCCAATTCATTTATATCTTTTTTGAGATGCGGTGACCAGAATTGGACACAATATTCGAGCTGCAGTCGCACCATGGAGCGATGCAACAGCATTATAACGTCCTCGTGTTTATTTTCCATCCCTTTCCTAATACCCAACATTCTGTGCACTTTCTTAGCTGCCGCAGCACACTGAGTAGAAGTTTTCAACGTCTTATCCACGATAACTCCCTTTCTAGGTCTGTGACTCCTAACGCGGAACCTTGCATGACATAGCTGTAATTCGGGTTCCTCTTACCCACATGCATCACTTTGCACTTGTCAACATTGAACTTCATCTGCCACTTGGACGCCCAATCCCCCAGTCTCGCGAGGTCCTCCTGTAATCTTTCAAACTCTTCCTGCGACTTGACGACCCTGAATAATTTTGTGTCATCTGCGAAGTTAATTACCTCACTAGTTACTCCCATCTCTAGGTCATTTATAAATATATTAAAAAGCAGTGGTCCCAGCACAGACCCCTGTGGGACCCCACTAACTACCCTTCTCCATTGAGAATACTGACCATTCAATCCTACTCTCTGTTTTCTCTCTTTCAACCAGTTCTTAATCCATAGTAATACCCTACCTCCGATCCCATGACTCTCCAGTTTCCTCTGGAGTCTTTCATGAGGCACTTTGTCAAACGCCTTTTGAAAATCCAGATACACAATATCCACCGACTCCCCATTGTCCACATGTTTGTTCACCCCCTCAAAAAATGCAGTAGATTGGTGAGGCAAGACTTCCCTTCACTAAATCCGTGTTGACTTGGTCTCTTCAGCCCATGTTTTTGTATGTGCTCTGTAATTTTATGCTTAATAATAGCCTCTACCATTTTGCCCAGTACCAACTTTAAACACTTGCCGTGCAGCCATTTCCTGAGGGAGACTTTAGCGCCACCTATGTAGTAAGTGGTAAGGGCTCCTATACTAACCCAGCAGTAAGCACTAGAAAGGGTATGCAGTGGGGGCAAGAACAACCACTGGGCTCCCGTAGAAGCCCGGTGGTAGAGCCAAATTGGCGCACAGCAAGCCCATGGTAGGCTTCCCGCACCTTTGGAAAAGGTCCCTTTGGTGATATAACAGGCCAATTAATTGCCTGTC